>NC_056731.1:1393298763-1393546263 GCF_019279795.1 Protopterus annectens
CAAGATTGTCGCTTTCCAAATATTGGAACACATTCATCACGCTCTGCCTACTCCAACAGCATTAATTCTGCAAATGGAAACAAGAACACAGAGTAAAATGACAACAGTGAAAGCTTAACAGTGGTGGGTGATGTTTATGCAGTGCTGTGCGACAATGCAGTCGACAGACACAGGCACTTTCATTTTCATATTCTTTTAAGAACTTTAGTTAACTCCTCCATCCAATTATAGCTGTATGAAATGTAGATTAAAGCAGTAGTACATCTGTGCACATCTAAAGCCGATCTCATAGCCTGTCTAGATAAATTATTTACTACATACCTGGAGCTGATGCTCTAACTAAAGTTTCTCTACCCACACTTACTAGAATACCCCAAATCAATACCATAACTATGAGCCAAATTGCTGCCCTCAGTAGTTGTGTAAAGAGGCTCAGATTTGCACTAAAAGGCACAGTGCTCTTCATGTGTATATTCAGACTGTTTTTTTAGACAGCTGATATTCCAGTAAATCAACTACAAAGTTCATAGGTTCTCTCCCCATTAGCCACTTTAGTAAACATCTGGACCCATATATTTGCACTTTCCAACTGTATCTGTTCGTTGAATTGGGTATTCCAAGACAATGTTGCAATTGCCCCAGATTTACCAGTAACTACTTACTATTTAAACAGACTGACAGTGTGTAAGAGATGTTGTTATATAATGTTACTGGAGGCAAATACGTCACATGCTACCACTACACACAAAAGCAGGTTAGCAGTATCACACTAAGCCAATCACATGCAACTCGGACCAAACACATAGAGCTACATATGATGAGGCATTTAAAAGTAACCAACCTAGAGCACAAAGGTCTTCTAAATGTAACCTAAGAAACAAGTATATTCAGTAACCTCAAAAAAAAAAAAAAACACGGTTAGCACCCATCATTAAACATACATCTACAAGTCACATTATTTCAAATCAAAAGCTCATAAGGCAAACTTCATACAGTCCAATATCCTAGTCAGAGGTGACCGACAGTGATACATTCACCAAGCTGTGTCAGGATAGGGTCAAGGTCAGTTACCTATCAGGTGCCAGGATTTGTCACATTACACATGCACTCATGTCCCCACACTACAAGTACACGTGATAGGGTCATAGTGTAAGTGAATGTAAATGACTTAAGATGTACCTCCTTGGACCATATGAAGAGAGACATGATGGAGTTCCTGGAATATGTACCTAAGTACTATGACACTAGCCTTGAGCAGCATTCTACCATAACCAAAAACAGTAGAATAATACAAACAAAATATGATTTACTTCAACAATTGACTTAGATTCTGGTGTCATTCTAAGGGGGATACAGTATATATCTGCCTGGGACAAGCTGGTAGACAGTCTCACCTGATTTGCAAGGGATAGTCTACACCTTTCTCCACAAGGCTTTCATATATTAGCTAAATCCCTGTCTACACAATAGTGCCTTTTTTAGGCAACATTAGTTTTCTGAACCTTCCAACATAACAAAGCAGCATTCTGATAACATAAAGGTTTTGCTGTTCAATGCAAAAACTTAAAATAAACTCCAGTCCTGACAAGCATTAGTTACCCTGGAAAGCATTAATACATGCTTCTTCATGATGATCTGCTTCAAGACTAATAAGATCACTCCATCAGTGCAAGGTTTCAGTGCCCACCACGCACTTAGGCCCACCGGACTAGATGACTAAAGGCAGTGGTGTATCCGTGTACTTAAAAACACGTCACTGATATTCTAGTTAGACAACACAATAACCTGGAAGTCCTCCATGTCTCAACTTACTAATTATTGGACCTCCCTTATGCCCTGCCTCAGCCTATACCTCCTGCCTTGCAGTTATGGATTGTCTATGAATTAAGCCAAATACCACTCCCCTAGGAGACTTCACCTACCCCTCCTTTAACTGAGAAGTGTATACAGCTTCAAACATCCATGCCCAGAAATTTCTAGATTTCATCAGTACAAACTCTTTGGACTAACTAGGCCACACTCCAATGAGGGGTGATAAAACCCTGGACCTAGTGCTTACTAATCTTGGACAGCTTTGCTCTCCACCAATTGCTACTTCCTCCCTGGTCAAATAGGACCACAACTTAGTCACATTTAACATAAGATGCAATCCCCAATACTTCACTACTCAGAGACTATGCAAAGACTATTCTGCTAAAACTGAGTGATGACTTGAATAAATTCAAAACCCCCTTCCAGCCTAAGGACCCCACTGATTATGCAGAATGCTTTACCACACCTGTCCCCCTCTAAAATAAATACAATGCCAAATTTAAGAATTAACATATCTGATGGAACCTAAATATAAACAGGTTCTACAATAAAAAACTCAATGCATAAAAAAATACATTTAACTCTCAAGATACTAAAAACACCCTTATTAAACACTTGTTAAACTTAACAGGGAACTCTGGGCCATGAACAAATCAACTAAAGCAAGATATGATGTAAAAATAGCAAACCATGTGAAGGATAATCACAAAGCCTTCTTTAACTTTGTTAGAAACCTCAAAAACAATGAAGAGCACTGCACAAAGCTAATAAATGTTTTTTTATGCTTGGATCTAGACAACAGTCAATTGTCTATTCGCAGATAAATTTAGCTCAAACTTCACCCCCTTTTCCCCTATTATATTACGAGATTGCATACCTGCATCTATACCCCCCTTTATATCTCCCAAGAACAAGTCCTCAAGGCACTATACAAGGCCAAAAACACTGCTTCCATGAGGCTGGATAATACATTGGGCTGCCTACCATTCAGCCTGAAACTGGGCTTGTAAGGCTATTCATTATCAGCCTTCAAACAATCTTTGTTGCTTGATGAATCCAGTTGAATGAAGGACAGCAATGGTTATCAACTTCCACAAAGGTGGGGCATCAACTGACCCAGGTAATTACAGACCCATAAGCCTGCTCAGTATCATCTGTGAGGCTATGGAAAGGATTATTATGGAATTAATAAATAGGGACATAAGCAACCTACAAATCCTTGACCCAAGGCAGACCAGATTCATTAAGGGGAGATCCTGCCTACTTAACCTTGCTGATTTCTTTGAGAAGGTCACTGAAGCAATGGATATGGGCAAATCAGTACATAATACAGATATAGACCTTGTAAAAGCATTTGACACCATCCTACATTCAGAGATTGTAGATAAACTCTACCAGTTAAATGTAAACCCTTATGTAATTCACTGTATACCAAACTGATTCATAAATAGAAGCTAGGAAATTAGGGTAGGTGGCTATACCTCCTGCAAACAAATGTCACTTGTGGTATATCCCAGGGGTTCAGTCCTTAAGCCACTCTTTGGCATTTACTTCTTGGAGAAGAAAGCAAATATTAGGGATTTGTAGCTGACCAGCTTTGCAGATGACTATAAACTATGCCATCATAAACTCCACAAAGGACACCAAGTTCCTCCAAGAGGGCTTTCTCAAACAAATAGTTCATGTCAAAATCATAGGCTAAAACTAAATGCTCTGGTACTTTATTTCCATCACCTCTAGTTTCTTCATCTGCTCTGTCTTTACTGCCCAGGTTTCTGTACTTCACAGCAGCACTGGACACCACTGTTTTATGCACCTTACTTTTCAGATTCTTAAAGGTTCACCTGTAAATACTAGGCTATCAGTCTGCAGAGTATTGCGTGTCTAGCCAGCAACCAGAGGTCAGAATCAAGCTTTGCACTTTCTTTCTATGATGTAAAGACCTTAACCATCATGCCAACCCTTCCCCAGTTCTTTGACATTCTGCTTTCCTACACTAACCATGACAGTCTGTGCCATTTGACTGTAACCCTACTTATTCTAGCTTTGATCTCCTCATGTCTTATCTATCTACAACTTAGACTACATTGCTCTGATGTATTTAGCTGGTCTCAGTACATGAATTTTTTTATTCTTAGTCAGCCTAAGTTGTAACTATTAAAATCTTATTATATGTTTTAATCTGAAAGTTGCTGATTGATGCACTGTATTAATGAATTATTCTTTTTAGACAACAAGCAACAATAAAACATGCACATCTATATTTTCTAAAGACTAGGACAGGACTGAGCCCATGATCCAATAACTTTTCTAACAATTATCAGCCTTGTCATCATAAATCAGTTTCAGGTCTACAAAAATGCCTACATCTTTGTATGCTATTCCATCTTCTGCAAGAATGATGAATGCATTGGTGAGATGAAGAGTACTGAGACTGACTTCACAGCGAGCAACATACACAAAATAGTTTGAGTATGGCTGGCCTACTCAAATTGGTTGGTGACTAGGTCCTGCCCTACTCAGCTTGGTTGGTGACTAGGCCCTGCCCTACTCAGCTTGATTGGTGACTAGGCCCTGCCCTACTCAGCTTGGTTGGTGACTAGACCCTGGCCTACTCAGCTTGGTTGGTGACTAGACCCTGGCCTACTCAGCTTGGTTGGTGACTAGACCCTAGCCTACTCAACTTGGTTGATGACTACGCCCAAGAATTCTCTACCATATTATATGGATTAGGAGCTAAAGAAGGAATGAAAGAATAGATGGAGGTCAACAGTACAGATGCTGTCACTACCAAAAATCCCCACTGAAGTGGAAAATGAGCAACAGAGACATGTCTGACAATGCCACTATGCAGGGATCAAGGGAGAGGCACAAATATTACAGGGGAAAGTGGTGCAATAAGCCATCAGGGTGCAGAAGGCTAATGACGAGCAAACAGAAAGAGTATTGGTGGCTATTATAATCAGTGCAGTGATGGGCAATGGCCAGGGAGAAAACAGCATGATGGTCTGGTCAGTTGATGCAGAAAAGACAGTCAGAGGGGAGTTCTAAGCTAGATATTAAGAAGAAAAGTGCAGTGTAGTCCGCCACAAGCAAAATTATCAACTACCTGTTCACTGAAGTTCAACTGTTTACATTAGAAAGAGATCAAGTATGCAAACTGATCGACTGCACATTTGTTGGTGCTTTTTATGAAGTAGGATCCCATGCACCAATCTTGAGAAAGGATTTGTGGTACACGATGGTTTGGGAAGGCACTAAATTTTCACTAACATAAGCACAAAAGACACTGTCATTTGAACCAACAGATAGAAAACACTGCCCCTTACACTGTGCAGGGCTGATGCCTGTGTGATACAGTGTCACAAGCAGCAATTTTGTCATTTAAGGACAGAGCTGATTTTATTAGTTTTTGGGACAGTGAGGGTATAGGAAAGGCGTACTCCCACATGTAAAGCATATTTGTAGGTTTTTAAATTGGCTGTAGTTCCATTTTTACAGGTATTCAGTCCTTGTCCTTTTGTGGAAAACAGCATCTCTGACCCAAGAAGAAGAATGCAACTTGCTGTGCCCACAGACTGCTTTTGTGAATACTGAACACTCTTTTAGTAATATGAAGATAGGAAACTGCTGTGTTCAAACCCCAGTGTAAAAGCTGCTTTGGTAGTCAACAGGTGGCATCAGTCACAATGAGTATGGAGGTGTGCTGCAGTACATAGTTTTTGTATCTTGTTCTATATGTAGGTTTTTGCTAACTGTGAACTAGGAGTCTATTAATTTGTTGTCTGCTAGACGTTTGACTTTGTGCAAGCATCTGTGTGTGTGCGTGCATGTGTGTGATGGGGGTCAGTATCTATGTAAGTATGTAGAGGTGTGCGTGCATGTGTGTCTTTGTTCTCACAACGTGATCAAGGTGCAAGCAAAATGCAGGTTTGCTTTTGTGTTTGTGATATGACCAAGCTGTCAAAAGAAGAGTCTATAACCAGGGAGTAAGAAAGGAATCAATGAGTTTGTTTTTAAGAGATTTGGTACAGAATGATTTGATTGTGCATTTATCTTCCATGGGAAGGTGGTAAGAATGTTGTTGGCAACTCTTCATTTAAGATCTATGTATAAAGTGCTGTGCAGACACTCTCTCTCCCTATGCACATGTGTATGTGTGTAGATTGCTGCATATAATTATTTGGAGAATTTAGAATTAGTGAGTGGTATGTGCATGCCGCTTTTGCTTAGGGGTGCACACAGTACTCAAGAATGTGAGTGATAAGTGAATTGTTGGCTAATGTAGGTGTGTGGGGGACAACTTAATAGGTTTCATCAACACATTCTTTTTGATAGGTTGGAACTGCATACCTCTCAACTGTACAGATTTTCATAGAATGTCCTGATTTTTGCCTCATATTTTTGGTCTGTCTCTCATGTGTTTTTTTTGGGCAAGTCACTGGCAAATCATTGAGGACTGAATTCAGAAACTAATGACAAACATTCGAGATTCAGATTTCATACTCTTCAGAAAATTCACGCTAAAACCTGTTATTCTAGCAATTTTTTTTTTTGCCTGTAAGGGCAATATTTAAAAATTGGCCCTATTTTGGGGCATCGCCCGCCCCCCTTTATTTATAGCTTTCTCCAGATTTCTTGCTCTAAAAGGTTGAGCAGTATGGTTGGAAGCCAACAAGTAGGTGGATGGGAGGTTGGCATAATGGTTAAGGTGTTTGCCTTACAAACACATAGTGCAGGGTTTGATTCTCACATGGGGTAATTGGCTAGGCTTAAAATGGCCAACAAGGGCAGTTAGCCTAGTACTAGTCTATGAACCTATGAACCTAAGTAGGAGTTTGAGTTAAAAGACAATACATGGGTGAAGAAGTAGTGAAGAGAGATTCAACAGCAAAAATCTGAACAAAACTTGTGATGACAGATGAAAAAATAAACCAAGGAACTCCTACCAGAAGAAAAAGCTCAAGAGGAAACTAATTATTAAATATTAAAAGGAGACTGGATATAGAGGAGAGATGGAAAGTAATGGCTTTTGTAAAGGAATTCTTTGTCTTTTCCCTTTCTGTCTCAGAGGAATCTTTATGAGGTATGACTGTGAGATTCTTTTACCTGAGAAATGGTGAAAAATAAAGGAGTCAAAGTTATGTCACATTGGAGTTGCTGAGGAGAGATGCTGAACTGACAAGGAGTGAGCAGGTTTCTTCTAAATGCGGAGTGATCTGGCAAATAAGTTAATGGTCTCAGTGAACACTTGTTTGGGTAGTGCAAAATGTATGAAAACTGACTGAAAGGATACCTGCTAAAGAATGGCTGAAAGTATTAGGACTGTAACTGTGTATGAGACTAGGTGAACTGTGCTCAGTAATATGATAGATATAAGACGAGGGGACAATGATAATTTAATTCTTCTGTGCTCTCAATATTTTTTTTACATCTGTATGTGTTAATTTTGGTGGAGTGTACTGTAAACTTAGTTAGGAGTAAAAGAATGTTTAGTGGGATTTACTTTATAATCTTGAAATACTAAAATTTCGAATTTCAGTATCTCGAGACTATAAAGTCGAAACCTTACAAACCCGAAACACCACAACCGCGAAAGTCAAAACTGCAAAACACTACACCACACAAACACAAACACACATACCTCCTGACACTAGAACAAACTAAAGCAGAACACACAAACACAAAAAAAAACACAAACACCTACCCTAGCTAGACGTAGGAGGGCAAGCACCCCCACACCCCCGCTACTTATATATACTAACTCCGAGGTCGCACTAACCACCAAAACACAGAAAACACACCACTACACACTCCAAATACACTCACATACACACAAACTCTACCCCAAACCTTTTAAAAAATAGCACTTACCTAACATGCCATCACAACCGCGAGTTCGACATTTCCGGCTTCGGGATACTGCAATTTTGCGCAACTGCAGTTTTGACACTTTGGTCTTGGGATACTGAAATTTGACATTTCAGTATTTCGAGATTCCAAAGTTTAACCGTTTAGTGACAGTATATTAAGTATTCTGAATTTCTAGTTTCTTTTTCTGTAAAATTGTATAGTTACATTTTGTAAGTGGAAGGGAGGGCACTGGGTAAAGTGCTGTGAAGTATATATAACAAACAAATGCTTGCCATTAGGCAGTTGAGGGAGAAAAATGTCTATTATTTGGTTATTATGGATTGAGCAATGTATAGTAAGTAATGTTTCCTGTTTCTGAATATTAACTTTATAGATCAAGCATCACAGACTCATGGTACGAAGCACTTTTATTCCAGACACACATACTTTTATGCACTTAATTACAAATGTCTGGTTTGAGATTGAAGTATCACTGACAAATGCTTGCCTTTATAGCTCACATCACTGCTTGCAACATTTCCTCTAGAGATTTTTTTACTATATTTATTGATTTTGCACTTTTGCTAGCTGCCCCCCCCCCCCATCAATGGGATGTTCAGCTCCAGATAGGGGTCATGATATGTTTGGAAATGTTGCATATTTTTTGGGCCCCTTTGTGTGCCCCCAGCTGACCATCCGCTACTCTGTAGCTTTAGTGCCCCAGATCCTATTCCCTGGAACTGCCACAAGCCAAGTGGAGGGTTGGGAAGGGCAGTTGGGGGCAGAGCAGAGCAACTAACAGCATCACATATGCTATTTTGCACACCAAGGGATTTCATCAGTACCCTAACTGGGTGGAGCTTCTGATGTCATGTGTGTCATGGCATGTAAAGTCAAGTTAGCTTCACCACCACCACCCCCCCACCCACACACACACACACACACACACACACACACACACACACACACACACACACTTCAGTGCTGAAATGTTAACTGCAGTCTTTTTCATGATTTTGGTGTCATCCCCATTACCCTGCTCTGCCTTCACTGCCTAGGTTTCTGTGCCATACAGAAACACTGGTTACACCACTGTTTAATACACATTACTTTTCAAAATCTTTGGCATTCTACTGTTGAACACCACCCTTGACATTTTGCACCAGTTGGTTGCTGCACCTCAGATTCTAGCTCTGCCCTCCTCAATCATGATTCCTTTCTCCTCCTGCCCTCCTCAGTCATGTTTCCGTTCTCCTCCTCAACACATTCCACACACTTGAAACCATCACCTTGTCCCACTATTTTCCCTTATACCTCATTTTTCAGCTTTGTCTTATTTTCCCCATTCACTACTATGATCACTGTCTTGTCTGCACTCATTCTCACCCAATTTATCTTCAGGTTTGCATACCAGTCCTATCTTATTTGCTTAAGTTGCTATTCAGACTCTGTCTGTAGTACCAAATCATATGCATGCAGTAATTTTGTTGATCTGTCCCCCCCTCCCAACTTGTTTGTTGATGTAGTAAATCACCAGAGTGGGCTCAGAACTGAAACCTGATGCACCCCACCCCCAATGGGACTCACTCCTGCAAATGCTCTCCTGACATTTCACTTGAACATTCGAAGTATAAATAATAAAATCCCCAACCTGCATAACCTCTTAGCAGCTCATTTCCCAGACATAATGTGTTTTACAGAAACCTGGCTTAAACCTATTACTGCCGATAATGAGGTATTACCCCCAGGCTACAACATACACTGATTAAACTGAACAGCTAAGAAGGGAGGTGGGATAGCAGTTCTTTACAAAAATACAATAAGTGTTAATAGAGATCCAGTTCAACCGCCCCCATTTAATAACACAGAAATCCTCATTACTAAACTGCAAATTAACAATAATGAGAGTATAAAAATTGTCTGTGTCTACATTCCTCCAGGCAATAAAATAAGCACTCTGGAAGATATCCTCCAATGGTTATCCACTACCTACCCCCAAGAAACCATTGTTCTTGGTGACTTTAACACTGACTGGTGCACCTGCTCATCTGAACCCTGTCACCCATATAAATCTGTTTAGGTTCACACAAATAATAACCTCTCCCATTAGGATTAGTAAACCCACCAACAGGGAAAGTATCCTAAACTGGGTACTTATCAATAGTCACCCAAGCTTGTATACAGCTGGGACTCTACCCGATGACCTAAGAGATCATTCACTAACTTATATTATTAAGCATAAGGCAGAAACCCACCACAAGACTATGTACAAAACAATCAGAAATAATAAAAACTTCAATCCTACTAACTTCCTAAATGAACTTAAATCGGTAAAATGGTCAGTCCTAAAAATCTACCACTAAATGAAGCCATAACTTTTTTTAACAATAAATTCCTGAGCATCCTTGATTCCCATGCTCCTGCTCATACTATAAACACTAAATGTAATACTGCTCCATGGCTCACAAAGGAAACTAAGATAAACATCAAGCTTAGAAATATAGCCTGGACCAAATGGCGAACAACTAAAACCCCCCTCGACCAAGTGAGATATCGTCAACTTAGAAATGATGCAAAAAAATAATTTTGCTGGACAAAAAAAACTACTACCAGAACCTCCAATTTAAACACCAAAACAATCCCCAAAAGTTTTGGGCAGGCATTAACCGACTTCTTCATCCAGGACAATCTACTACCCCCCGCCCAATCAAACTACACCCATAATTCCCCTGAAACTGTTGCCACAGCCTTTAATAACATTTTCACTGAAACTATTCAGTCGTTAGCTAACCAACTTACTCCCACCCACTCTAACTCTAACACTAATACACCCACTTCTCATCTCTCCTTTAACTTCCAACCTGTCTCTACCACCTTATCAAAAACTAAAACCAACCTCCCTTTCTGCTGACCTCCTTCCTGCAGAGTACCTACAAAAAGATCCCAACACCATAGCATTCCTCATCTCTATCCTAATCAATAGAACACTAACTGATGGAACTGTCCCCTCAATCTGGAAAATATCCCATGTTATCTCACTCCACAAAGGTGAAAGTTCCAACAGAACTGTCCAACTACAGACCCATTGCCATTCTCTCTCCATTAGCCAAATTAATGGAGAAGTGCGTTCATAAGCAACTTATGGACCATCTCATTCAGAACGGTCTGCTTGCCAACTCTCAGCATGGCTCTAGGCCACATCACAGCACCACCTCCACCCTCCTTTCTTTTACAAATACCATATCCCAAAATAGGAACAACAACAGGCAATCTTCAGCCCTATTTCTAGGCCTGTCGAAGGCTTTTGATATGGTCAGTCACAAATTACTCATCCATTCCCTAAAGTCCATCTCCCTAGATAACCATGCTATTCAGTGGTTCCTATCCTATCTGAATGGCAGACAACAGGCTGTATTATGGAAGGGCAAACTGTCCACCCTGCTGCCTCTCACCCTTGGTGTTCCTCAGGGCTCTATTCTAGGTCCTCTACTCTTTTCTATCTTCATCAACAATCTTCGTACTACCATCCCTGATGCAAACTGGATTCAATATGCAGACGATTCTACCCTGATCTGTACAGCCTCCTCCCCTTTAGACCTGCAAACCTTAACACAAAACACATTTAATACAGTTAAAAATTGGCTCTCTAATCACCGTCTGTTGTTAAATCTCAACAAAACTAAACTGCTCCTCTTTACCCTCACCAGTAGATCCACCCCATTTTCCTTCTCCATAACATCCAATAACGGTACCTCTATCTCTCCAGATGACCATACTAAGCTTTTAGGAGTAATAGTGGACAATAATCTCAAATTTGATCTGCATATCAATGAAACTATAAAAACCATTAATAAGAAGCTTGTCTCATTATATAGACGCAAACCTTTTCTAATTCCATTAGCTAGGACTGCAATCGCCCACTCACACCTACTCTCTACCCTTCGTTATGCCTCCCACATATTCTCCAATGTGACCAAAACTGAACTTAGTGAGCTCTCTGACTGCTACAACCATGTTGCCACAATTGCCATAGGCTCAATGTCAAAGGAAAAAACTTTAAAGACCAATACACGTAAGGTTCGGTTAAGGCACTTTAATTTACTTGCTGCAAGGAGACAAAAACATGCAAATACAAGGATTTGTCTAACTACTAACAGGAAGTATGTTCATTTTTATACTGTTTCACAAGACATTGCCTTCTAAAGCTGACGTAATCAAATACAAGCCTACAATATTGTTTCACAGCAGATGTTGTTCAAGATTTTCTGCTGACATTACTAGATTTGTGAGAAACTTGCTGAAAAACAACATGGCCTTGGAGACCACTAGCTAGTTACAATTATTTCTACAGTGCTGTGTTACAATTCAAGGTACTCTGCTAATTCAAGCATAAAGCAAACATTGATTATACTTCATATTCTTCAAGCAGTCTTTGTTCTATTTATCTATCCTTCCTGCAGCTATATGTTTTTATAGCACAAACAGAACTAATTGTCTAAGTTTAATAACATTATAGAAAGCGGTATTGTTTTATTCATTATTTTTCTAATCCAGCAGAAAATCATCTGCTTCTCAGTAAATTTCCAAAGGCATAAACAAGATTTTAGCTGTGCTGACAAAATACAAGGTCAGAAAGCATTCGAATTCATACTTTTTAACCAATTTTGAGTAGTACTTAACATCATTGGCACGTTGTGATTGCATAAATTTTGCGTCTTCGGTTAACGGCGGAGTTTGGGATCTTTTTGTCCACTTATTTCCCATTTTGTTCTAACCTTTAGAATGTTACGTAACCCTTCTTATCTTTTACGTGCTACCACGGGGTTTTTTTATAGTCTCTCCAGAATGACTGCCTACCTATTTTGTTTTCCTGATCTATGACAAGACAGCAATCTTTTTGTCCCTGATCTGTACAAAACAAATCTCCTGACAAAACAATGCTAATCAAGTCCCTGATCTAAAACAGAAAAAAAGAGAGAAGGTAAATTTACCTTACCTGAGCCTTCGTGATTGATCACCTCGTTCGAGGTAAACCCGTCCTTCAGTCACAGATCAGAAAGTGGCTGGCCTCTTTTGTATGACAATTCAGTCAGAGGACTTTTCAAATAAGAAGAACCGATGTGGTTTCTTCCCCGTATGGTTTCTAGCCACCTGGCCTGTCTGATCCGAGGCGAAGTGAAGGTTTCTGGCCCGAAGGACCAATCTATCAAAGGAAAAAACTTCAAAGACCAATACACGTAAGGTTCAGTTAAGGCACTTTAATTTACTTGCTGCAAGGAGACAAATCCTTGTATTTGCATGATTTTGTCTCCTTGCAGCAAGTAAATTAAAGTGCCTTAACTGAACCTTACGTGTATTGGTCTTTGAAGTTTTTTCCTTTGACATTCAGCATATAGGACACATCACTGTCAAAACCTCAGTCTTCTCGGGTGGCTAGAACTGCCTAGCCCACTTCTGTTCAATCAGCTTATAGTAGCACACAAAATTCTGTGCCACCCCAAAAATACTCCAGCACTCAAAAATATAATAAAGCCATACAGTAATTCAAGGCAACTATGATCATCCAATAAACTGTTGGTCCAAACTCACAAAGCCATTAACTCAGACGGTGACTCCCTGTTTGCCAACGTTGTTAGTAAAACTTGGAATTCACTTCCATCTAACCTTATCTTCGAACATTCTTTAAGTCTTTTCAAAAAAGGCCTCAAATAGTATTTTAAAGAGCACTGGCTTTGTCCCTGTACTAACCCTGATTAATCACTAATTATTCAATACCTTATTTAAATTAATATTATATGCATCTCTTGCTCATAATAGCTTGCTGCAACCTGTTATTTTTGTATACTATTACACACTGTGTATATTGTGAGTACCTACTAGAGGACTTTGTAAATATGTTTGACTCATATCTGTTATGTTCTATCTGTGTTATCTAGAGCTTTTCTCCCTGGGCCTCCGCTAAAAATAGACATATATCCAGTCGGACTATCCTGGTCAACAAATGTAAAATAAATAAATAACTCTTCCTCTTCCAGTTGTAAGAACTAGCTGATTATCATTTTAGTATACACGTTTTTTAGGGGTCTACTTTGGAAGCTCCAAGTTTCAAAACTTTGAACTTCATAAGATCAAAGTTTGAAACTTTGAACTGTTTAAATGGAGATTGCGGTACAGCTCAGAATGGGAAAATTAGCAGGGGTGTGGAGGATGCAGAGGGGCTTACCCCCTGCATAAACATAAAAAATATATATATTTTTAAATTGAACTTTCAAACTTCACTGTTATGGTCTCGACCATATGAAGTTCAAAGTTTTGAAATTACGAGCTTCCAAAGTAGATCCATTTTTTAGAGGAAGTGCAATATAAGCTCAATGCACTAGGGTTAAGCACTCAAAACTGCAAACAGAGTATTCTCAGAATTAGTATATACAAATAATAGAGCACTCTCGCATTTATTTATTTGTATTTACTATTTGTTCACTGCATAAGGGAACTGGTCTATTGACCCTTTTCAGCCACAACCCAAGCTCACAGAACAGAAAATACATCACACTCTTTCAACCAAATATATTATATACCAAATGAGTACATAGCAAAGTTCAGAACATAATGGCATTACTGAATGCAGACAGTATAAGATTAAAAGATCCAACTGGTATGCATCAAGAAAAGAAAAAAATATATACAAAATGCAAGCTAAGGTATGTATAAAATATAGTGCAATCATACATATAATACATAAATGCTTATATGCATGTGAAGCATATTTGTACAAGGTGCCACATTTAGAGGATGAGAAAAGTTTCATAAATGTACTCTAGTATTCATGATATGGGATGGTAAGTTGCCTAACCATTTTCATGGTAACAGTTTTAAATAGATTTAGTAAAGAGATGCTCTTAAGTGCATATTTGAAGCTTTTAATGGTTTCCAGATTTTTGATTTCTGTAAGGAGGTAGTTCCAGGTAGCAGATCCAAGCCCAGAG
This sequence comes from Protopterus annectens, assembly GCF_019279795.1. Classification (NCBI taxonomy): domain Eukaryota; kingdom Metazoa; phylum Chordata; order Ceratodontiformes; family Protopteridae; genus Protopterus; species Protopterus annectens. The sequence continues at coordinate 1,393,313,415 of NC_056731.1, forward strand.
AAGGTTCACTCACCTGTAGCAGTTTTAAATTGAGGATGTACTAGAGAGAACATGCTGTCCTGTGTACTTCTGAGTACATAAAGATTGTCTTGTAAAGGTGGTTTCACTCTTAAAGGTGGCAGTGAGCATCTTAATATCTTGTAAATTATAGTACTTAGAAGAAAATTGGCCATATAAGGCATTGAAAGCCATTTGACATTTTTTCAGCAAATTGCAATGGTGTATCTTGTGGGCTGAATGAATAATGAGAAAAGGAAGGCTCTATTCAAGTCTGGGTATTAAAATATTTTTAGCAGTTGGATTTCAAGCAGTAGGTAAAAGGAGGTAACTGATCTTGTAACATAGTTTTAAATGAACAAGGACATTATTAGTTACAAAATCTGTGTGGGTGGTAAAGAAAAGAGTGTGTTATTAGGCCTAAGTCTCTCTCTGATCGGTGACATTAGGTATTATGTTCCATTAAGATCTATTAAGACAATAGGAGGAGGAGGGGCATGGCCAAGATGTCCACAGTGTAGTAGCATTTTTTACCAGCTCTGTCTTTCAAATCCATTCTTGACAGGTATTTCAAATCCTATTTATCCTAATATTGGATTTTTTGTCCTAAACTAATTTTTTAAACAATATATTAGGATAATTTAAAAAACAATTTGCTTAAATATTAAATTTTCCTGTCAAAAATCTACTAGACATATTCAGCAGCAGAACAACATGAGCTATAACAAATCTTCTCAACAAGAATCATCATTTAAAAAAGAACTTCAATCATTAATAACCAACTTACAAGAACTCTCTTCAAAACTAGACATAATTGATATGAAAATAGATAATTTGACGGAGAAATATACGCAGCAAATGGATTTTATACATGAAGACCTCACTCAACAGAAAAAACAGATATCAGGAATAGAAACTGCTCTGAATGACATTGATACCAAAACACAAAACAGTGAGCATAACATTGAATTTCTATTAAAATAAAACACTTTTCTTCAATTAAAAGTGGATGATCTTGAAAACAGATCATGAACAAGTAATATAAGAATATTTGGCTTCTATGTATAGAAGGGACAGATATGGTGAAATTTCTTTCTTCTTGGTTACCTCAAATTTTGGAACTTCCAGAGGCTCCCTCATATGGTGTCGAAAGGGCGCATAGATCCTTGGTAACTTCTAAAAATAACAAGTCCAATTTTACTAGATCTGTAATTATGAAATTTCTTTCTTCTCATGATAAAGAACTAGTATTAAAACCAGCTTGGGCAAAATCACCAATCAAAATAAAAGACAAAGTCATTAGATTTGATAATGATTATTCCCCTGCTGTAATCTCTAAAAGAAAATTATTTTTACCTTTACTCAAAGAACTTAAGAAAAATCAAATTAAAGCTAGCCTTTTATTCCCAGCAAAACTAAAAATCTTCTTTCAAGATGGACAAAAAACCTTCAAAGATCTGGATACTGCAATTTCATTTATTAAAAACAATAAAATAATAGAAATAATTGAAGATATGGAATATGGATACCACTAGCCTTAAAAAGAAATGCTGAAAGCAACACTTGGAAAACCTTTGATCCTAAAAAGAAGCTAAAGAAATGACTTTCTCACTTACTGTCATTTGAATCTTTTTGGCTTCAGAATGCTTTACTTCGGATGAAAATCTTTCTGAAATTAAGTTTTCAGCTGTAATGACCCTATAAATCGAGGAAATTAATCTGGATTTACAGGTGGGCTATTTAATTTTGTTTATTGTATTGTATGTTATTTTCTTGTTTTACAGTGATATCTTGTGGTATTGTGCTGTATTCCATTTTGCTTATAGGTTTTGTATTTCTGTTTGTTGTTTACACCTAATGGTTTGTTTATTGTGATAGTTTGGAGATATCATTTTATTTGTTGCTTATAGAAAGGTTGCCTTTGCTAGTATTTTGTTTGGTTGCTGCATTGTTGCTTTGTAGATGCTTTATAAAACTGAACAAATATGGTCCAATGCTTGCATTGCATTTAGAACAAGTATAGCAGTGTTGTAAAGAATGGCTATGTGTGGTCTTTCATACTAAATTAATGTCGCTAGTTTGAGATAAGTTATAAACTCTTTTAAGATTTTATTGCGATGCTGTATGTTGGGCAAGTGTTAACTGCTCCTCTGTTTGTTATCCTAGTTATCTGCCCGTTTGCTGTTAATGAAATGGTTGCAGAGTTTGACTAAAGGATTGATGTTAAAGGCTGTGTTTTGGGAACGTGTTCCTGTTGATTTTTTGTATTTGCGTGTAGTGTAGTGGCTAGTTGGGATTTCTTTATTCTGTCTTATTTGAATTGGTGTTGGGAATGGTTAAGACTGTGACTGATATGGTGGAAGGTTTTGTTGGTGATGGTTGCTTGCTTTGGCTAAGTCCCTGTGACTGGTCTGTTTGTGTTGTCAAGCTCTCGTGCAGTATTTGATAAAAAAAAAAGAGAGAGAGAGAAGAATCCTATGTAGAACTTTACCATTGGTTTCCCATCTCAGCTTACAAAAATCATCATTTGGGTTGAGCTTGAGAGGTTAATTCCTGCTGCCAATGACTTTGCTGCATGATGAGAAGCTTCGTCACATAAATGAACATCCAGCAATGACATTTGACCTTGGACTTTATTTACGTAGGCGTGGAACATTGAGAAGCTGGCAAGTGGTGGGTGAAATGGCTAATTCCCTAAATGAATGCAGCAACGGGAGACACAACAGTATTATTAATATGACTTTATTTGGCTTTTGCACATATATTAATGTATGAAGGATGACCATTAGAATGTGAACTTTTGTTACTTTGCTTTATTTGTTTTCTTTAGATGTTTCAGTTATTTGATCTTGGTTTCTTAGCAGAAGTATTTCTGACTCAATGAAGGACTACAAAATATGTGAGCAACAGGGAATTTATAATTTTTCCTAACACCATGTATAGTTGCTGAAAACCAGGCTCTTTTACCTTTGTTTCTTGTTTTAACTTGTTAGAATACAGTGTGCACATTAATGTAATAATGTTTAAATGCCACAGATGCAGATGTGTTGCAAAATACCCAGAGAATGTAAAGAACAAGATGGTCTAACTGATTTGCTAATGATTAATGGCTCAGTTAAATCCACAAATGGTATTTCACACCTGCATCCTGTGACAGCAACACATCAAATGTGCAGTCATGCAAACTGTTCACACATGAGGGTACTGAATAGGAAAAGAGCTGTTAGGGAGACTGCCATATGAAATCAACTGTTCAAATAGCCAAACATATGTATGAGTACTTATAGCAATTTGTTCATTATGGAAATTGGATATATCTGAAAGCTGCTGATTTTGTTTAGAAAGCACTTGGGGATAGTTAGTCTGCTATATGCATTTTGTTAACCATGGGTCAGCTAGCCATGATGTCAGGGTAATTGAAACAGTAAGCAGTACTTCACATTGATCATTGCTCTCAGGGATAAAGAGGAGAAGGAGGAAGAAAGAAAAAAGCTGATTTGGTTGAAGATCAATTCTTAAAACACCTTTATTATATACCTTGTATTTTGAATATACAGCAGAGTTGTTTTTGAGGAAAAATCACTTAGGATGGTTTGTCCTTTTGAAAATGAATTAGACGAATTCCTGAGTGGAATTGTTTCAAAATGTATGTAGCATATAAGTAATATATGTATCTCTTTATGTTTTTTTTCTCTTCTTCTGCTTAGATACACACACACACACACACACACACAAACCTACATAACATTCTATCGGAGTTTAGAATTTTTTTTAACAATATCAACCAAAATTCTAATACAGTAGATCCTAAAGAAGATATAAAAACTTTTGTTAAAAAATATACTGATAAAAGACTATCTATAGAACAAAAATATATTAGAGACAAATCTATATCCTTTAAAGATATTCAAACACAAATTAACAAATTATAACAAAATAAAGCCCCAGGAAATGATGGAATCATTCCAGAAATTTATAAAATATTACCCAATTCGGCACTAAAATTACTTCATGAAGTCTTTAACATTGCCCAAAACTTTATCAAAAACCCTTCTTCATGGAAATACACTTTTATTTCACCCATATTAAAACCTAACAAAGATCCAACCAAATGTTCCTCATATAGACCCATTTCTTTACTCAGCATGGATTACAAAATGATCATGTCCATTTATGCTGACAGATTAAAACAATTCTTACCTAATCTGATCGACAATGATCAAACAGGATTCATAGTAAATAGGAATTCATATGATAACATAAAAAGAACTTTAATTTTGATTGAATCAGTTAAACAATTAAATAAAAAATTGACGTTAATTAATTTAGATATTAACAGTGCATTTGATTCTGTTAACTGGGATTATTTATTCATCCTATTAGAGGAACTGAATTTCTCCTATAAATTTATAAATCTCATTACCCAGTTATATATAGGTAATCAAGCATACATTAAAATTGGCACAATTATCTCTCAAAATATACCATTAGTTAAAGGCACTAAATAAGGTTGCCTGTTGTCTCCTTTACTATTTACACTAATTATGGAACCATGGGCGAACTTAATAAGATGGGATAACAATATAATAGGTTATAATCTAAATTCCAATTCACTATATAAAATGCAGTTGTTTGCTGATGACATTCTTCTCACCCTGGCTGATGAAAACACATCTATTTGAGCCCTCTTTAATAACATAAATATCTTTCAAAGGAAATCTGGTCTAACTTTTAATAATAATAAAACACAAATTTTCTTAATTGGCCCAAAACAATTTAATTTACAAGATGATTATAAAAAAATCTAACTCAATTTGATCAAATTCTTTATTTAGGTATTTCAATTGCTAAACATATTAAAGATCTTGTACAAATTAACTATAACAATTGCCTTACAATAATAGACAACTTAACAAAGAAATTGAATAAAATACCTTTCTCTATGGATGAAAGACTCACTATTATTAAAATGATCTTACTCCCTAAAATTCTTTATAATATTCAATCCATCTCTGTACCTCCCCCATACTGGATAATTACAAAAATAAATGCATTTTTTCAAAACTTTTATGGTTTCCAAATAAATCTAGAATTGCTTTATCTCACCATATGAAAAGCTGGGATAATGGAAGCATAGCGTTGCCTGATTTAGACTGTTATTCAATTTCATCTATAGTAAAACTGATTTCTCTCTTAATTGATACTGAATATCAAGCTAAATGGAAAAAAATTGTTTAAAATATTAATGTTGGATACTATAAAAAATAACTCTCAAAAATTGTTGTTTATAAACAAACCTTCAATTTGGGTCCTAAAAGACCAGCTTTTCACCTTCTGTTCCCTAAACTTTAAAATTAATTATTTAACACTTCTGTTAAAATCTTTTAGAAATTTCATATTTAAATATAATGTATATAAAGACTGGTTATTCCTTCTCTTTCCCATAGCCTACACATCAGGTATTCTTTTTACATCTGATTCTAATAAAATGTGTACATTTAAACATAAAAACTTATTCTTTTGGTATCAAATGATGTCCAATAATGATTTGAAATCAGTAAATTTACTGGATGCTGAATTCAGATTTGGTTCCCTTCTTTGGTTGGAGCTACATGAAGGAAAGAATTTTATACAAAATAAAATTGATTTAATGCCCCCTTCTGTTAAGAAAGTTATACCAAATTTAATACATTACTTGATTTTATCTCTTCAGAATAATTCTCCTTCCACCAATAAACGTTCGCATATATATAAAACTATAAAATTGGACCTAGATGTTTACCCTGACAGTTACTGGAACTTTTTCTTTTCTATTAATAATCATTCTCCCACAGACAAAGACAAAATCACTATTTTGAAATCATCCAGTATGACTACTTCCTCATTAAGATGGAAATATCTAAATAGATCCTTTATTACTCCTCTTATAATGAGTAAAATTGAAAAAATATATATATAAATTGTTGGAGATGTAATAATAATGTAAATGCTGATTGGTCCTACATGTTCTTTGATTGTAATGAATTAAAACAATTATGGGAAGATATAAATGCTTTTATGCAAGCTATTTTACAGATAACTTCAATTTAACTAAATCTTTAATATTATTTAATACTCCAGTTCCAACCTGTATTAAGGTATCTGATTACCCTTTGATTTGGTCTATGCTAGCCATAGCAAGAAAAATAATTACTAGAAATTGGAAATCTAATTCCTCTCCATCATTACAAGAATTTAAAAATCTTCTTAATGAAGTTTGTTGTTTGGAAAAACAGACCATCGAGAATAGAATTTCTAAAAATACTTCTACACTTCACAGTTAGAATAAAATATATGATTTGTTACAAAAGTTTTTCTATATTACAGTATATATAATTTACATATTTATAAAATATCTTAAATGTATTAGATCTAAGGTGAACATATTGTATATAGTTATAAATTGTTTATTGCTATGTTTTTATTTCATGTAAAATTCATTTTATTTGCGTTTTTTAAAAAAAAGAGATCATTTCATTTAACTTTATTATATATTAAATTTCTCAAATAAAAACGCCTTGAAAAAAAGACAATAGGAAGAATAGTGGGTAATTTCTTGGCTGAGACAAAGACCATGACATTGGTTTTCTTAGGGTTCATTAGTAGTTAGTTAATATGGACCAGTTGTATAACTGCTTGAAATTATCCGGTCAGTTGGCTTGCAGGTCAGAGTGGCTAGTACTGGACTGCAGGAGCACTACATCATCTGTATACATTATTAATTACTTTCTAAACAAAGAAAGTATGCAAAATCAGGATGTTGGAGTATGACAGTGAAATTTTTAGCAGTAGTTTTAAGATTTGGTAATTATAGGGGGAGTTCATTAACAAAGAGATAGAAGAAAAGAAGACCTACCACAGACCTTTGTGGTATACCTGTATTAAGTTTTCCAGCAGTAGGGGATGAGATTTTGCTTTGGACTTGTAAGGTGCTGTCTTTTAGACAGCTGCTAAACCAGCAAATAGTGTTATCTCCAAAGATAAGTCTTTTGTATTTATTGAGAGGAAGGGCCATTTCAGAAACTTTTGTCTTGTCAAAGAGACCTGCAGTAGTAAGTCCCTTATTCAAGTTGCAGTTAATGGCATCAGTGGTCATTACCAGTGAAGTAAACATACTGAAGGCAATAAAAAAGCCATGCTACTGTGCATCACCTAATAGACTGTAGCTGTTAATGTGTTTGCTTGTATAAAGTTTTTTTAAATATTTTGGTAATAGGGCCCACAGTAGAAACAGGTCTGTAATGTTTCAGCCCATTAGGAGAAGTGAGGAATTTTAACTGTGTGCTTAAATGCTGGTGGGGCATTGCCTGAGGTGAGAGAGAGTAAGGTTTAGGGGGTAAATCCCTTTGCAAAAATTACTTTAACACAAGGTTTGATTTTCACTGTTTTGCATTTCTTTGCACATACATGTTGACACTGTCTGTTGAACACTAGTGCAGCAATGTTTTGTCATGCAGCCTCTTTTAAGAATATATCTTGGTATGAAGGAGTCCTTTTTTAAGACTATATGTTGGTATGACTTTAGCCAGGATATCATTATTCCTACAATATCTGGGTTTTCTTGAAGTAGACATCTTTCTAAGGTGATCTTTTTGTTATTAATGCTACTGATACTGACAACAGCAAACTGAGCTTGTGAAGAGAGAGATAAATCCTACTGATCTTGTTAATCTGGTGCTGTAACTGCTCTCTGACTTTCCACAGCAAAAGAGAAGAATCCTTCAAAGTGCTTGCTTTGATAGCTAAGTATTAAACATCCAACTAGTACCTCTCTAAGTATGTTCCTTTTAGCTCAACATGCACATGTGCATGAGGGTTTACTGTATACTTTTTAAGGGTTTATAACAAAGTACAAGCCCTTGAGCATGGTAGAGCTTATAGACTACAATGTCACTAAATCTGAAGACTATCAGTCATGCCTTTTTTGTTAAATAGTCTGCAGATCCATAAGTATAAAAGCAGTCCTCTCGTAGTTTGAAAATACTGCACTGATGCACAAGCCTGGAAACAGTGACATAAGCAGTTTTGGAATGAAACAGTTGAACACATTTTAAGTGCACTGACAACACAGTTTCAAAATATGGAACAATACATATTTATGGAATATAGTAGTAAAACAGGTTTGAACGACAAATAATGAACAATCCAAAATGTAGTACTCAAATAGCTTCAGCACATACTTGCCCTTTCCAGGACTAAATGTTACCCTCCACTAGTACTTTTATTAATTACCTTGGCACTCTTTTTCCCTTTTTGCACCACTGCAAGCCAGACTCATGCACCAATGTCTTCAAGATGTAGTACAGAGTACAAGAACATTTTGAAGGTGGAAGCATTCCAACTAACATTGCATCTGTTTCTAAAAGTGTAATATAGCTGTGGTTTCTTAGACAGTCAGTTGGGTATTTGGGTATTTTCTTGTCAACTGTTGATAGGAAGGAGTAAGATATTACTTCATGTTCTGATACCCTTACCAAGGGTTAGTCACACAAACATATTTTTTTTGACTTTGCAATGAAGTGCGGTCAGAAAACTGCTGATAATTTTAAAGAAAGTTAATGGAAAACTGATTCTGGGTCAAGGTGTTTTGGGGGAATGCCAGTTCTAATTCAATACTATGCAATGTAGCATTAATTGGAAGAAAACGTCTGTGAGTTATTTGTACAGCATTATTAGTTAACAAAGTATTTTTTACCCAACAAATACTGTCAAATCAAATATAACTCTTATAAAACCCCATAAAAAGTTGCCACTATCCACTTAATTTCAAGCAATTGTATACGCAGGGTTTATGTGTACTGAATTCAGATATTTGTGCAAATTTTTAAATTTGAGAAGGAGGAGTGGGTAAGTAGGGAGAAGGATAAACAAAACTAGAATAATCGCCAAAACACAACTCTGTACAAAAAATAAGGGATTCATCAGAAGTTTTTTTTAAAGAAAACCTCAGTAGTGTTTTGAGTACATTTAAAAAATACTGGAGTAATTTTGTTGGTATATACACAAATTCAAGGTTATATTCTTCAATGAATTTCCCAATGCAGTTGCATTGGAGTTCTTTCTGAGGAGCTCAAAAATTGTATTCTATTTTGCATCTTCAGAGAAAGAAATTCAAGTTTTTTTCAATCTTTGTGAGAATATATGCTTGAAAAAGAATCCATATTCTTAAACTGTAGCTGAGTCTGTTTTCCTAGCTGCCCTTCCCCAACCAGGCTTTACAGCACAACAACTCCCTTCCAGACAAAGTTGCCATGAAAGACACAAATGTACTTTATAAGCACTTACATGAGTGCATGGATCGTGCAATCCCTAACAGAACCGAGATGTTATCCTCCAAAAAAGAAGGCCAATCTGGTGGTCCCCTGCCATAAACAAAGTCTACAACAGAAGAAAGAAACTGTTGCAAAAACGAATAAAATCTCAAGATTGGAGGAACTCCCTGGTCAGCCTCAGTAAAAAGCTGAGATCCTTCATAAAATCCTCCAAAGCTAGTTACGAAAACAAAATTGCCACTGATTCTAAAGACAAACACAAAGCATTCTATAGCTATGTCAAGAATCTCAATGGCAACACTCTACTCTGAGTTACAGCACAATGGCACTAAATATACAGAACCAACTAATATTGCCAACATCCTGGCAGATAGATTCAATGCTAACTTTACCCCCCTCTCACCCCCTAAAGGGCCCATCTCTATACCAGAATAATGCAAAGTTCCTGTAATCATGGCTGCACAGATAAAAATACACACTCTCCAAAGCCAAGAACACAGCATCCATGGGACCTGACAGCATCCCAGGTTGCGTTCTACATGAACTACAGAACAAACTGGCACCCCACCTAAGTTCCATTTTCAATCATAGCCTTCACCTCAGGCTTTGTACCCATTGAATGGTGCACAGCAATGGTTATCCTGCTCCACAAAAGGGGGAGCCACCACAGACCCTGGGAATTACTGCCTCATTAGCCTGACGAGCCTGGTCTGCAAGGCTATGGAGCGTATCATCATGGAACTTATAAACAATGACATTGGTAATCTCCAAACTCTGGACCCCACCCAGTTCAGGTTTGTAAAAGGCTGATCATGTCTCCTAAACCTGATAGACTTCTTTGAAGTGGTCACCAAAGCCGTAGATGAGGGTAAGGTGGTACACACAGCCTATCTAGATCTCACCAAGGCTTTCGACACCATCCCCCACTCTGGAATTATAGATAAACTCACTAAACTAGGTATAAATCCCTTTGTCACAAGATGGATTGCCAGCTGGCTCACTGACAGAACCCACAATGTGAAAGTAGCAGACTCCAAATCTGACTTCAGACCAGTGATAAGTGGAGTACCACAGGGTTCAGTCCTGAGTCCTCTCCTGTTTGGTATCTACTTCTCAGAAGTACAGGCTAATGCAGAAGTTCTTTGGCTAACGAAGTTCGCAGATGACTGCAAACTAGGAGCCATAATCATAACTCCTAACAATGTGGACATCCTACTAAAGGTCCTCACTGAGACAGATGTCTGGTGACAAAGCCATGGCCTCAAGCTCAATGCCAAAAAGTGCATTGTCATCCCTTTTGGTAAAAACTCTGTACTCGTGAACTACCACTTAGGCGATAGTCTACTTAACACCGAAGGTGTGATAAGAGACCTTGGGATACATGTGGACAGTAGTCTCTCCTTTGATAATCACATTGCCACAGTAGTCAGGAAATCCTTCTATGTGGCACACCTCATCACAAAAGGTTTCTCATCCAGGAAAAAAGAGGTCATTGTTCCCCTCTACTCGTCACTCATTAGAACCATTATAGAGTACAATGACCCTTTTGGTATGTACCTCACAAGACATCTACAACAACTAGAAAAGCCACAGAAATGCCTCACAAAGAGGATTACCGACCTCAAACAGATGCCCTATGCAGACCGTCTCAAAAAACTCCAGCTTTACTCCATTGCATATCGCCTACTCACAGGCAATCTCTGCCTAACATACAAAGCTATATCAAACCCAGAGCTGTTGGACATGCTCCACTTAAAGGAATCCCAATCCCTCCAAGCTACATGCTCTAGGGACCTAAACCTTGTCACCACAATACACAGAACATGCTGGAGGGATAGATTCCTGTCCCAGAGACTTCCCATACTCTGGAACAAACTACCTATCTATATCAAACAAAGCTCCTCATTAGCACTCTTCAAGAAAAATCTTGATGATTGGATGGGAGATAGGAAATTCACCCTGGGGATCACTTCTGTGGCTCTGCATGACAGGGGCACAGGAAAATAATTTTCTTGGGTGGGGAAAGCCAGGGTACTTTTTAGCTAGGCTTATATAGGCCCTAGGGCCAATAGCCTAGTACCTACCTATGAACCTATAAGATTTGTCATCAATAGTTAAGCTGATGAACTCTTAAAGACACTAGTCAGACGCAAAGCAGATTCTAAGGAAATAAAAGTTAGTGCTCAAAGGCACTAGTCAGAAGCAAAGCAGATGCTGAGAAAGGAAAACTAGTACTGTTAAAGGCACTAATCAGAAGCAAAGCAGATTCTAAGGAAATAAAAGTTAGTGTTCAAAGGCACTAGTCAGAAGCAAAGCAGATGCTAAGAAAGGAAATCTAGTACTGTTAAAGGCACTAATCATAGGTGAAGCAGATTGTGATGTCCCCTCTCTGGGCCAGTAATCAAGGAGCCTGAATCCTCACCACTGACACTGGAGAGGGAAAATAGATACACACAGTATTTCCAGATAAAGCTATCTGCATCAAGCACAATTTCCCTTAAGAGCAAACAGAGAACACACTCAGTCCAGAGTCTGGGTTTCTCTCTCTCTGCCTCCCTCCAAGTCCCCAGTAAGACTCCCCACTTGCACAGCTATAGAGTTGAAATCTCAGCCAAGTGTCCAAGCCAAGTCCTCCACCTTTCTCTCTGTGAAACCAGTGCTCTGTGTCCCTGCTACAAGTAGCTGACACATACTCTTTGAGATTTGATTTTCATACAAACACACACACACACATGAGAAAGGCTGGCACAGGTTTACTATGCCCCTCCTGCTCAGACTATAAGGTAGTTATACTGCCACCAGACACTCCAAACCAGCTACTCTAAGGCTCTTACAAAGGTACCCAGTTATACTGAGTGAAACTAATATTAATACAAATGATAGTGTTTGACCAGTGCAGTAAGGCTTCCAGGAGTAGCTACAGAGTCACCAAATAGATATGAGCATTCTCAAAATTTAAAATATTCTCTAAAGGACCAGCCACAATGAAAAGTTTAAATATATTTAATAATAAATAATAAAAGAATATGAAAATATTAAATATCTATTTACAATAAACACAAGAGTTTTAATCACAGGAAATATTAAAATAACAGATGAATAGATTCACACATATACAGAAAAACAGTACTTAACTAATCTCAGTATATTTTCCTGACTTATCTAAAGAATTGCTATTCCCTGGTCATTTACTAGAGCAAGGCAAGATGAAGAAGGTGAGGGGTCTTTCTTTCAAAAACAGACTGTTCTGAGACTTCAGTCTCATCTAGTATTAAAACATCATTTTTGCCCTGGATTACAGAATGATGTCACATGCATCTGGTCATCTGACTTCTGGTTCCAATACTACCCCCTTTTCTAGCAAATGATTAAGAATCTCACACATGTGTCAATAATACACACACATAGAGCTTTGCTAAGATCTGTTGCAGCTTCTGGAAGTCATAAAAAAAACACTTCCACTCTTCCTACAGGATTAAAGAACATTACTGTAAGATGAAAGAAGAGAAAGACAGATGTTGACTACATGGCTCAAGCTTGGATTTACAATGCCAGCTGGATGAGAATTTAATATGTAATAAAAACAGTGGAATTAATAAGACTAATAGTGATGAAGATCTATCCTTTGTAACAATTGATAGAGCAGAAATGACTGTATTAGAAGCTGAAGAGTCTTCAGAGATGATCATCAAAGATATTCTTGTAACTGGAGATTCAGTTATTAGAGGAACTGATACATATATTTGCAGAGATGATAATGAACATCGAGTAGTGTTATGCTTGCCAGCAGCAAAAATAGAAGATGTGAAACAAGCCTTGGAACGCCTTAATGTAAGGAAGTATGGATCTGTTTTTACTCATGTTGGTACAAATGATGTCACCAACAAAGATTCTCCGACTGTTAGTCAGGAACTGACAGTCCTTCTAGATAGTATAGCTTGTACTGGTGTTAGGACATATTTTTTACAAATCACCTATAGAAAGGATAGTCAGGTCACTGTGAATGAAAAGATTTTTTTGGATAAACACCTACATGGAAAAAATGTCCTGTTTTAAAAAATGGAAATGTGTAGAGCATCCAAGCCTTCTTTTGGGCACACATGTGTTCAGACAGGATGGTGTGCATTTGTCTAGATCAGGGAAGAGAAATTTTGCAGCAGATATTTTGCAATATTTGACAAACACTAGCCAGGATTGTTGCCAAGTCAAAAATGTAACAGTTCACAGATAGCAACATTTGATGCATCTGTGATGGTTGTTAGTGCTAGGAGCATTGATAATAAAGTTTTTTATTAGAAAATTTGCTACGTTCCCACAAGATGGATATTGTTATAGTTTGTGAAACATGGTTAAAGAACAGTGACTGGAAACCGGTTCTGTCAGGGTATAAATGTTGTTACTGTAACAGACATTCTAACAAATAATCAGGTGGAGGTGTTATGATAGGGATTAAAGGTAGCTATGAGACTTCTGATTATTACATGTTCAATGATAACACCAATACTATAGGCTGTGTAACTGTGACAATAAAGACAACACTGGAACATATAACAATTGCTGGAGTGTACAGACTACCAAAGTCAAGTACAGATGACCTAGAGGAATTCATATATGTCTTACATGAAACACAGGAGGAAAGAGTAATATTAGCTGGGGACATAAATTTACCAGAAACAGACTGGAATAATATTGATTCAACAACGTTAGTAAAGAAATTATTCAGAGTATATTCAGGAACAACAAATGCTTCAGATTGTAAAAAAAACTACCAGGGGACGGAATATACTAGATACTGTTTGTGTTCCCAAAGAAATTACTGTAACTTCAAGTCAAAGTTTACCATCATTGATGTGCAGTGATCATGGGGTCATAAAGGTTAATTTGTTGCTAGATAATTCTGCCAAACTGAAATCTAAGCCAATGCACAGAAGGTCAACTACATATTATAGGGAAGCAAAATGGTTACTATATAAAACTAACTGGAGTGAGGTCTTCAATGGAAAAACTGCAGATGGAATGTGGAAAGTCTTGAAGGAGAAATTGCTTGAGTGCAAAAAGTCAAAAAAATGTTTAACATCAGGATCTAGGTATGCAACATCAGGGGGGTATATTTCCATAAGAACAAGATACCTGATTAAGGTGAGAGACAAAAAATATAAGAAATGGAAGAGAGGTTGAACTATAACTTTGAAAACTGAAATAAATGAGCTGGACAAACAAATTAAGCATAGTATTAGACAAGATTAAGAAAAATTTGAAGAAAATTTATATAAAGATATTGAGCATAATAGGAAACCTTTTTATAGATACGTAAGATGTGGAAGGAGTAAAGATAGACAAATTGATAAACTGTGTGCAGATTCGACAATTTATTCTCAGACACAAAATATTATAGATATATTTACAAAATCTTATGCAAAACAGTTTGGCTCCACAAAAGGGGTGGTAAGTTGTCCTAGTGACATCCAGGTAACCCTAGACACTGGAATCAAATTAGATTATATTGAAAAAGAACTGTGCAAACTGGATCCAAACAAAGTGCAGGGAGAAGACGGAATAAGTAACAATGACCTGAGAACACTAGCAAGAACTTACATTGCCATTACATCTATTATTCACTAGGTCATATAAATATGGGGAGATTCCTCAAGATTGGAGACATGCACTTATTAAACCTGTCTTTAAGGGAAAGGGGAGTAGGACAAACCCAGAATCATATAGACCTTTAAGTCTACTTTCATGTTGTGGAAAATAATGGAGAAGGTAATACTGGATGAGTTATTGTCAGAACTGGATAGTTTGGGACTTGAAACCATATATCAGCATGCATATGTTGAAAATAGATATATTACCATCTGTAACATGATGTTCTATAACAATATAATAACAGCTATGAATGAAAAATTGTGCTGTGATGTGATTTATATAGATTTAACTTTAGCATTTGACAGGATCATGCACAAAACACTGATCAATAAATTAGTACAACTAGGTATTGATGTACTGTTGATAAGATGGATAGCTGCATGGCTTACAAATAGGACATGGCAAGTATCACACCAACTGGACAGGTAAAATCCTTGGTTACAGTCAAGGTGTCCCACAGGGCTCTGTACTAGGCCCTTACCTGTTTAGATTGTATCTTTCAGACATTACCTTTTCACCTGAGGTGTTCTGCAATCTATATGCTGATGACCTGAAATTGGGTAAACTGATTACAAGTGTTAAAGATAAGGCATGTCTGCAAAATAATTTGACTAACTTGACCATTTGGGCACAGGAGAATAATATGTTGATAAATACATCAAAAACTAAGCATATGAGATTTGGGAGACAAAAACTGAAAGGTGAATATTTAATACAGCACACAGTGATTGAAACTGTAGACTCATTTAAGGACCTTGGTATATGGGTAGATTCAGCTATGAGTTTTTCTAATCATATCAACCAATTGGCTAATGATAGTTATAGAACTATAGGTTGTATAAAAAGATTTATAAAGTCTAGGAAATCAAACATAATGAAGTCATTGTTTGTTAGTTACATATGGTATCTGGTGCTAACTGTAAAGATACCAAATGTTGTCAAGTTTTAGGCAATTATGCTCATTTGGGATATATGTTGACTATGATAACAATATTTTATTGGCAAAGAAATAACCTTCTGTGGTAAAGAACTGGCCCCTCATGACAGACGTTATTTGTTACTGGCGTCCTACTTTGTTTATTACTCTAGCTATGAAAAGAGATTTGCAGCAGATATAAAGACAACCACAAGGCCTTCTATAGTTATGTAAAGAGTCTCCACAGCAATACCCAGATTTGCTCGGAGCTGTTGAACAATGGCACCTCCTATACCAAGCCAACAGATATTGCCAATATACTGGCCGACAGATTCAGTGCCAACTTTACCCCTCTCTCCCCCACCAAAGGACCAATCACAATACCAGTAGATTGCCAGGCACCCAGTATTACTGCTGCACAGGTTAAAACAGCACTGTCCAAGGCCAAGAATACAGCTTCTATGGGACCTAACAATATCCCTGGATGTGTTCTACATGAACTACAGAGTAAACTGGCACCTCACCTGTTTGCCCTGTTTAATCACAGCCTCACCTCAGGCTTTGTCCCTAACAAATAGTGCACTGCTACTTTCATCCCTCTCCACAAAGGAAAAGCAACTACAGACCCTAGGGAACTATCACCCCATTAGCCTGACAAGTCTGATATGCAAAGCTATGGAATGCATCATCATGGACCTAATAGCCAAAGATACAGGGAACCTCCAAACTCTGTATCCCACACAGTATGGTTTTGTGAAGGGTAGATCATGTCTGCTCAACCTGGTCGACTTCTTTGAGTCAGTCACCAGAGCTGTGGATTAAGGCAAGGTGGTTCATACAGCCTACCTTGATCTGGCCAAGCACTTTGATACCATTCCCCACTCAGGAATCATAGAAAAACTCACAAGCTAGGCATCAACTTCTATATCACTAGGTGGGTTGTAAACTGGCTCACAGATAGAACCCACCTTGTGAAAGTAGCTGACTCCAAGTCAGAATGTCGACCAGTCATGAGTGGAGTCCCACAGGGTTCGGTCATGGGTCCTCTCCTATTTGGTATCTACTTCTCTGAAGTTCAAGTTCAAGCCAACACAAAGGGACTGCGGCTCACAATGTTCGCAGACAGTTGCAAGTTGGGAGCCATAATTAACTCCCCAAGTGATGTTGACATCCTACAGAAAGGCCTCACTGAGACCAATGACTGGTGTCAGAACCATGGCCTTAAACTCAATGCCAGAAAATGTGTCGTCATCCCCTTTGGGAAAAACCCGGTTCCCATGAATTACACACCAATTGTAGTCCACTGAACACAGAAGGCATCATAAGAGATCTGGGAACACAGGTTGACAGCACCCTCTCTTTTGACCACCACATTACCACTGTGGTCAGAAAGTCGTTCTATGTGGCACATCTCATTACTAAGGGTTTTGCATCCAGGAAGAAAGAGGCCATTGTCTCCCTCTACTCTTCCCTCATTAGGCCAATCATCAAGTACAATGCCCCATTTGGCATGTACCTCACTAGACACCTACAACAACTGGACAGGCCGCAAAAATACCTCACAAAGAGGATCTTAGGCCTTAAACACTTGTCCTATATGGTCAGACTCAAAAAACTCCAACTATTCTCTGTCTCATCTCGCCTACTTAGAGGCGATCTCTGCTTGACTTACAAAGCCATGTCTGACCCAGCTCTGTTAGAAATGCTACATCTAAAGAAATCCCAATCCCTCTACACTACATGCTCCAGAGACCTCAACCTCATTACCACAATCAACAGAACAAGCTGTAGGGACAGGTTCATAACCCAGAGACTGCCCATGTTACAGAAGAGACTTCCCATACATGTCAAGCAGAGTGCCTCACTGGCTCTCTTCAAGAGAAATCTTGATGAGTGGATGGGAAATAGAAAATTCACCTAGGTGATCACTCCAGTGGCTCTACTTGACAGAGGCACTGGGAACTAAGGTTGGGTGGTACAATGCCAGGGGAATCCTATGGGCTAGGCTTGTAAAGGCTCCAGGGCCATTAGCCTAGTACACACCTATGAACCTATGAACTCCTTCCTCTTTCAAGCTATTCTCTTGGTGACAGACTCACTTTTGTTTTTTTTTACTCCTAACACTGTAGATTGGATGTTTGCTGGAACTTTATTCAGTGCTGATGCTGTACATTCGATGTGGTGGATTCGTAAAATTATATTTTACTCTATTTTGAGATGAAGTTTTGAGAGGGTTTACAAGTATTTGTAGTCACTGGAGTTAATTTAAATAATGGACAGGACCAATTTGCATTTCCTTTATCAGAGCTCATCCAGAGCTCCCAAACCATTTTGTTTTGAGATGTCCTCACTGCAGCTCATAAATGTTTTACAAGGGATTGAAAAAGCAGAAAATGTGGTTGTGCACGGTGTACAGGAATGGAATTACCCTGATTCAAGAGATTTATATTATGGGATGCTTCACAGATGTTAAAAAAAATGTTTGAAATAGATTGGGTAATACAATGTAGAATGAAGGGGGCTGTTTTAAATATTAGGGGTTAAAATATTTGTAATGAAAAAGATAAAGAAAAAAATCTAACTGCATAATGTTGTTATTTAAGATGTAGTAATTCAATCTCAGTGATGTATGAATGTGGAAAATATTAATGTCTGCTTGGGATTCCTTTCCCTTTTGTCATAAGTTACCTGTCTTTCTATCTTCCTATCATTAGGATTAGATTTTTAACAAATATTACAAAAGTAAACAGCATAACAACTACTGAACATGCAGCGATCTTTGTGAAAAGTCATAGTGGATAGCAGAAAGAGATTAAACAATAGTCAAGTTTGTATTAGAACTTAGTGTGATCAGTTAAATTAAAAAATCAGAAAGGATCCATAGTCAATCAGATAAGGTGAAAAAAGATGAAAGAGTCCTTGCATCTCAGAATGGAAAGGTCATGAAAGGATTTTTTTTGGAATGTATTGCTAATCAGTATTTTTAATTGCAGGTCGGATTACGTGAGAAAGTAAATTTTGCAAAGGAAAAATAAGAGGATAAGATGTTGGAAAATGTTCTTCACTTATGCCCCACAAAACTGGAAGTCTAAACAGAGAATCAACACCTTCAGACGTCAGAAGAAACTACCAAACTCACTAGTAGAGTTAGGCCTACTCTGAAAGGAGGTTCCAGGACAAGTCATCAAAACTAGTTTTCTAAAAAGTGATAAAGAATTAAAACAAAGTTTGATTAATCTTTTAACAAATTTCTCAAATATATTTTGTAGGGTGGGGTAAGCCTCACCACACACCCACAAACAAGCACATCATGCACCAGGCTTCCCCTCTGTCTTCCTTCCTTATTACAATCGCCTCAGAAGTTAGTGCAACTCTAGGTGGTAGTAGTTGTGGTGCCCTGCACTGACCCAGTAGTCAAGGAGCCTCAATCGTCACCACTGGCAACAGTGGGGGACTTACACACTGGGAGCACTGGGAGGATGACAAGTACACACACATTAAAGTGCAATTTCCCTTAACACCACACAGAGATCACAGTCAGTCTGGGGCTAGTTTCTCCCACTTTCTCAAGATCCCCAATAAGACTGGCACAGCTTTAGGGTTGAGATCTCAGCAGAGTGGCCAAACCAAGATCTCCAGTACCCTCTCTGTCCAACCAGTGCTTCGTGTCCCTGCCCAAGTAGCTGACACACACACTCCATGAGATTTGATTTATATACAAACATACACACACACACACACACACACACAAACACACACACACACTCCTGGGAAAGGCTGGCACAGGTTTACTAGCTATGCCCCCTTCTGCCCAGACTATAAGGTAGTTCCAAATGCCACCAGTCACTCTTATCAGCTACTTTAAGGCCCTTAGCAAAGAGTGTCCAATCCTACTGTGTAATGTTACTATTAATCCAAATAGTAGTCTGACAAAGAGCAAGGCTATTTAGGAGTGGCCTGTACAGTGTCATCAGATAGATATGCAAGTACTCTAAGAGCTTAAATATCTCTAAACAGACTAGCCACAATTAAAAGGTTTAAATATATTTAATAATAAATAATAAAGGAACAAGACAATGATAAATAAGTAATCAATTACATCAGAGTTCAAAATCACAGGAAATATTTAGAACAACATTGCAGGATAGTCTCACATAAATAAAGAAAACATCTAAGCTATACGTTACTATATTCTTATCTGAATCTAAAAGAGTTACTATGCCCTAAAAACGTACTTACAAAACAACAAGTAGGCAGATGTAGTGAATGGATGTTTTAGGTCAAAAACAAAATACAAAATGTTCCGTTTCTCTCTCTCTCTCTCTCTCTCTCTCTCAGAGAGTTCTTAAATTAATATCAAATATTATTGCTGTGTTAGCTTGGATGACATCACCTTTTTGTCCCCAAGCTAAACCTCCAGTGTCAGGAACTACCAACATATAACATCTCTCTATGAAAATACATAGCAACTGCTAGAGGACATAAAGTAATAAAACACTTACAAAACATCAAAGAGAGTCCCCTAGTGTAGACATCCTGTCTTCTGTTGACTGAAACTGAAAGATAACTTTTATAGCACAATCATAAAACAATTTCATTTCAAGTATTTTTTTTGAAGTTTTGCAAGTTAACCCTCTATGTTCTAGTTTCCAATGTTAAAACATATACATTTACACAATTACAATAGTTTATATACATTTCTGTTCTAAGTCAGCAGGGCATGCTGTGGTTACATTTTAGCTCAGTACAGAACATACAGTTCGAACACAGTTGTAGCCCAAGCATCTTACATGAAACATGCTGGCATTCACAAATGACACATAACCACTTACAAAATTCCAGATAGCTGGGCTGGCATTATCTCCTTCTGTTACATTTCTATACAAATCATATTAATATTCAGAAATGACATAGAATTATTTACAAAATTCCAGCTAGCTGGGCTGGCAGTATTTCCTCTTTGTCACAGTAGTGTCCCCATTAGTCACAATCTTGATTTGTAAATGTACATTTCAGTCAGGTGGGCATCTCTATATTTGTTAAGGATAGAACTGTCTAACATACCACATAGGAAGTAGACATCCGGAATGAAATGCCAAAAGACAGTAATTAAATGCATCAACATCTTATTGTCCTTTAGAGAAAGTACAGCCTCAAGTTGCAAATATAGAACTTAGGGTCACAAAAATCTGAAGAGAAGCTACACACTATAATTTAACTTTTTCTCTTTGTCTTGAATCTTAGACTAAACCTTGAAAAATATATTATAGATGGAGTGATCAGAATAATCACAGTTTAGTATACTTAAAAAGTAGCGTCACTTAGCATTTGAGATGTGAGACCTGGTGTGTCTGGACACTTGCATGCAAACTTGAAATAACGGTATGTCTCTCTCATGGTCATCCATTCCTAAAGCGCTGTGTCTACCCAAGATGTCTGATATATTGTAGAACCTGAGTATGTATGAACAAACAGAATAAGCCTCATAGTTTGACAGAAAGGCCTGATAGTAGATAGTCATTTATTTTGGTTTTCCACATGTAGACACCAGGCGCAATATGTTTTTTCTGCTTCACTTTCAATGTTGCTTCCTTTTATTAACCACCATGTTATATCTAGTAGCAGAATATGCTTTGTTTTTCATTTATTGACCACAGTCTGACTCAAAATATTAATTTCAGTCAAAGTTAAAATGCTAGCCTGCAAATGCTTAAAATATGTATTTTTATTTTACCCATATACATATAGCCACTTCTCTGATTTTTGGGATTTTTCCATCGGTTTCTGGATCAAAATACTAACAAGTCAACCTCCGAATGCTCTGAAAATGAATGGAAACTCAGAAAATTGGAAGACTTGGATGCAAAGATTTGCAGTAAGTGTCTCAGAATAAATGGTGAAAGTCAAGTGAACCATATTTCAAGTTATTTAATATTTTTACTGTAAATAAGAAAAAAAGAGAATTTTAGAAGGACTAATCTGAATTCCAGGTACATTTTAAGCTAAACTTTTTTTTTACCACAACCACAGAACAGACTATTGATTCATATATTGCAAAACAAAGTCAGAATTTGTGTAAACCCACAAGACTTTGGCAAATGTAATATGTGGGAACATTATCCTTTACAGAGGGTAAGTAATTGCTAATAATACAAAGTTATTTTTAATGCAAGATGCTACTCAGGGAGTTTGACAAATTAAACTGGATGACACAAGCACAAAGCTATGGACAATTAACACACTATTGGATAGACAGAAATTTCTAAGACTATTTTTCAGTATTTCATTAACTCCACAGGTCTTTAAAGACTTGTGGCTGATATGATTGAATGTTTAGATGCAGTTGAACATACTTGATGATATGTTGATCAGGGATTCTACCAGGCAGCAACATGACCCTAGACCAATTAAGCTAGTGGACAGACTAAGTGCACCAGTCTGAAACTGAATAAAGCAAATTATCATGTTAGGTGTCATATCTGAAATATATGGGTTATCTTCTTACAGGTTTGGAACCAGATGCAGACAAGGAACATGCTATTGCAAATATGTAACACCAATCAGATTTACCCTCATACTGCAGTTCTTATAAAGGATACACTACCTGTGTAAGCTCAGACCTCATTTGCCAGATATCAGTGCACCTTTCAGAAAGTTACTTCCTTAGACTATAGCATGAGAATGAGCAGAGGAGCAAACGTAAGAGTTTTGACTTACTAAACAGTTTAGAGACTAATGCGCCTACATTTATATGTTTTGGGGTAGTAATATGTACAATACTTAAAGTAAATGCAAGTCAAAAAGAGTTAGGAGCAGTACTACTGTCAAAGGGCAAATTTTGATGGATACACAAACTAGATATGTGCAGATTTCAAGCAAAAGCACAGTGTTAACCTTTTCCTTATATATCCATCTAGCCATAGTCTTTGGATTTTAAGAATTCCATGAATGCCTACATGGGAGACACATTATAGCAAAAACAGATCACACTCCTTTAAAAAGCATTTTCGTAAACCATTTGCATAAAGTACCTGCATGATTGTAAATTATGTTGCTGAATGTTGGCACTTTCTTGATGTGGCAGTATGATATAAGCCAAAAGACAGGTGCATGTTGTTAATGTAAAATAGAGCTAATCTAAATGATTGCATGGAACAATTACTTGAAGACACATTGTGACCCCATCTCTGCTATTAACAACTAGATACACCTTACTTCCAGCCCTACCAGGTTTAACAAAACAGCTACTATATCTTCAACCCTAGACTGGCCCTCACATCAGACCAAAACAAATCATCTCCTCTGAGACCATACCCGACTCAGTGAGTGATCTCCTCCAAGCAACAATCACTTCTTAACTGAATGCTAGGAAAACCACTGCTTCCATATTCCTTCATTATCTTTAAATCCCTCTCCCATCCTTCCCAATCTTCACTAAATACTCCTAAAAAATGAACAATGTTACAACAAGATAGCTAGATTTGCTATCAACCATGCTAGTAAAACTCTCAACTGCCAGGCCTTAAAACAACTAAACTATCTTAAGCTTCCATAAAACCTTTCTCTAACCCAATTAACAGTCCGCAAAATAATTTGTAAGCCTCAAAACTGTCCTACCTTACTAGATGTAGTTAAAGCTTACTCCCCTAAAAACCCATTATGATCCATTGATAAACTACTGATAACTATAGTCAAAACTCACATCTGTTCAGGCCTGTCACTGTATTCCAAATGTGTCTCCAAGGCCTGTAATTCTCTTACATTTACAATCAGAAAAAAAAGCTAGCCCATCCACTTTCAAAGCACAGCCAAAACAATACTAGTCCCACTTCTTGGCTATGCTTGTGCACATCCCATAGATAACTAAGTTATTACCTATACAGCAACCTCTCCTACATGTAAGTTATACTTCCATTATAAAAACTGAACAAGCACAGGGATCTGTCTACTTCCAACCTCACCAACACAAGTGTTAAGGAAAAAATAGATAAAAAATAGAATAAATATAGAAACTAGTAGTCTTAAAACGTTGTTGATGAGCTCATTCACAATACAGCAAACTCTCAGTTAATCGACACCCATGAAGATTGGTAGATGCTGGATAACTGTAGTTTTCAGTTGCTTGAGAGTTACTATTTAAAATAGGCCTGACTAATACTGTGCACTATACTGTTTGTTTGCTTTGACTTGTAATCAGGTTGGGAAGAGAGGGAATTTATTCTAATCTTCCTTCTTAAAACTCTAAAACTCTAAAAACGTAAGGTATGTTTCTGCAGAGGGAAAACAGAAAGTGCAACACATGAAAATTGTACTGTATTTCTTTGATTTTCTTTGCCGGTTGCTTGAGTTCATTGGTTCATAGGTGTGTACTAGGCTAATGCCCTGGAGCCTTTACAAGCCTAGTCCATAGGATTACCCTGGCATTGTGCCACCCGACCTTATTTCTCAGTGCCTCTGTTGAGTAGACCCACTGGAGTGATCCCCAGGTAAATTTTCTATTTCCCATCCACTCATCAAGATTTCTCTTGAAGAGGGCCAGTGAGGTGCTCTGTTTGACATGTATGGGAAGTCTATACCATAGCATGGGCCTGTCCCTTCAGCACATTCTGTTGATTGTGGTAATGAGGTTGAGGTCTCTGGAGCGTGTGGTGCGGAGATACTGGGATTTCTTTAGATGTAGCATTTCTAACAGAGCTGCATCAGACATGGCTTTGTAAGTCAAGCAGAGATTGCCTCTAAGTAGGTGATATGAGACAGAGAATAGTTGGACTTTTTTGAGTCTGTCCATATAGGACAAGTGTTTAAGGTCTAGGATCCTCTTTGTGAGGTACTTTTGTGGCCCCTCCAGTTGTTGCAGGTGTCTAGTGAGGTACATGCCAAATGAGGCATTGTACTCGATGATTAGCCTAATAAGGGAAGAGTAGAGGGAGACAATGATCTCTTTCTTCCTGGATGCAAAACCCTTAGTAATGAGATGCACCACATAGAAGGACTTTCTGACCACAGTGACAATGTGGTGGTCAAAAGAGAGGTTGCTGTCAACCTGTGTTCCCAGATCTCTTAGAATGCCTTCTGCATTCAATGGACTACCATTGATGTGGTAATTCGTGGGAACTAGGTTTTTCCCAAAGGGGATGACGGAACATTTTTTGGCATTGAGCTTAAGGCCATGATTCTGACACGAGTCGTTGGTCTTAGTGAGGCATTTCTGTAGGATGTCAACATCACTTGCGGAGTTAATAGTAGCTCCCAACTTGTAATCATCTGCGAACTTTGTCAGCCAGAATCCCTTTGAAGGTGTTGGTCTGGACTTCAGAGAAGTAGATACCAAACAGGAAAGGATCCAGGACCAAACCCTGTGGGACACCACTCGTGACTGGTCGGCAGTCTAACTTGGAGTCAGCTACTTTCACACTGTGGGTGAGCCGGTTTACAACCCACCTAGTGATATAGGTGTTGATGCCTAGCTTAGTGAGCTTTTCTATGATTCCTGAGTGGGTAATGGTATCAAAGGCCTTGGCCAGATCAAGGTAGGTTGTATGAACCACCTTACCTTCATCCATGCTCTGGTTACTGAATCAAAGAAGTCGACCAAGTTGAGCAGGCATGATCTACCCTTCACAAAACCAAACTATGTGGCATCCAGAGTTTGGAGATTCCCTATATCCTTATTTATTAGGTCCATGATGATGTGTTCCATAGCTTTGCATATCAGACTCATCAAGCTAATGGGGCGATAGTTCCCAGGGTCTGTAGTCACTCCTCCCTTGTGGAAAGGGATGACTGTAGCACTGCGCCATATGGTAGGGACAAAGCCTGAAGCGAGTCTGTGATTGAACAGGGCACACAGATGAGGTGCCATTTCATTCTGTAGTTCATTTAGAACACAGCCAGGGATATTGTCAGGTCCCACAGAGCTGTATTCTTGGCCTTGGATAGTGCTGTTTTAACCTGTGCAGCAGTAATA
This sequence comes from Protopterus annectens, assembly GCF_019279795.1. Lineage (NCBI taxonomy): Eukaryota > Metazoa > Chordata > Ceratodontiformes > Protopteridae > Protopterus > Protopterus annectens. Next base: position 1,393,339,252 of record NC_056731.1, read on the forward strand.
CTGGGTACTTGGCAATCTACTGGTATTGTTATTGGTCCTTTGGGGGAGAGAGGGGTAAAGTTGGCACTGAATCTGTCGGCCAGTATATTGGCAATATCTGTTGGCTCAGTATAGGAGGTACCATTCTGCAGTAACTCAGAGCAAATCTGGGTATTGCCATGAAGATTCTTTACATAACTATAGAAGGCCTTGTGGTTGTCTTTACTATCTGCAGCAAATCTGTTTTCATAGCTAGCTTTAGAGGATTTGATGAGGGATCTCAACTTTTTGTTGAGGCTGATAAGGGAGTTTTTCCAGTCTTGGGACTTCACCTTATTCCGCATCAGTTTCCTCCTTCTGTTGTAAAGTTTGTTTATGGCAGAGGACTACCAGATTGGCTTCCTTTTTTTGGATGAGAGCATCTTGGTTCTATTGGGTATGGTGAGATCCATGCATTTGTGTATGTGTTCGTACAGTGCATTGGTGTATCATTCAGCGGTCATGCAACTATTCTCCATTTGCATGGGTGCCGTGAAGTTCACCACCTCTGTTTTTAGTTGCCCAAAGTTAGCTTTGGAGAAAGATTTCATGGTGGTTACCTTTGCGGGGGGGGGGGGTGAATTTCTAAGGTGATAAGTTTGTGGTCGGATCTAACCAGGCAGAAGTTGACTGTTGGTGAAGAGCAACGGTCGCTCATGTTAGTAATGACCAGGTCAAGTATGTTGCTACCTCTTCAGGAAGTGTTGGGCCGGGTAACTGAGAGTTTACTGTAATTTTCAAAAATTTTGAAACCCAGACAGTATTCCAAACTAGTAAGCCTTTATTCATCACAGACAAGCGATCCTCAGTAACAAAAAAAATCAGAACTACTTTACAATGTTAAACATACCAGGTTTTATACACTTAGAAGTAGGTGTGGAAAATATATGTATCGTTTAATTTTAAGCCAGTCTATTCCAGGCAAACAATATAAACAGGGCCATAAAAGTGCATTAAAGAACAGCAAGTACCCACCCCACACACTACTATTCATTAGATCAAACTAAATCCTAGTTAAGGAAAACACTACCTATCTATCTGCAACCCACATTCCAAAATCAGGTATTAAGAAAAACATAACATACATATAAAAGGACTGACTTTTAACTAAAATCACTTTCGGCTAACTAATGCAATAAAGCCTTCATCAGGTCTGTGACAAGAATTAAAATCATATACCTACATAGATAAGTAAAAAGAGCTAACTAGCTAGATACAAGAAAAAAACGCACATAGCTATTTAAAAAACATCTGTCATGGCATTTTTCATGTTTACAACCCCCAAATATTGTTTATACAATGAAAAGCAGTTGGAAAAACACACAAAAATACAAAAAACAGTAGATGAAGTAAACTAGTAATGAATGTAGAAACGTGTGCAGGTGTGTGCATGAGTGTGCACCAGTATGCTAAATGGGGGAATTATACCAATACTTTATGGTAACAGCGGCATGAAAAAATGCGTGTTTTGAATCTACTGTTTAAATCTCTGGTGTGATGCAGGAGTGCACTAAATCTAATCAAATCAGAATTGAGGTTACAGTAACTAAACATATATATATATATATATATATATATATATATATATATATATATATATATATATATATATATATATATGGTTTACTATCAGAAGTGCGAACGGCACTCCTTCGACTGTCATATACTCGAACATGGAAGGTCGTAATCGGGAATGTCGAAGGCAAAATAATCAATCTAGGAATGGTTTAACATGGGTCGAGGTAGGTGTTCAGTATTATTCCAAACTACAAACAGTTCCCCTACCTCGACCCATGTTAAAACCATTCCTAGATTGATTATTTTGCCTTCGACCTTCCCGATTACGACCTTCCATGTTCGAGTATATGACAGTCGAAGGAGTGCCACTCTGATAGTAAACCATATATATATATATATATATATATATATATATATATATATATATATATACATATATATATATATATATATATATATATATTCCACACATCATTTTTTATTATCTTTACTATGTTTGGCACCTTTAGTACATAAAAATATTTCCTCACAAATTCCCTAAAAAAACCTTTACAAATTGTGTGGCAGCTTACATAAATTCAACACACTCTTAATAGAGCAATAGTAGTTAAGTCCTCATTTTCTGAATGCATTTAGTTTCAGCTGCCAGCATAATTCTTTTTTCTCAAACACACCAGTGACATCTCCTTCAAGCTCATCCATCTCCACACAGTTCAGAATGATAAATTTGAAACCAGAATATCTGGCGTGTTCTAATAAGTGTTTAGGTAAGGCATTTCTCTGGCATTTATGTCTGATATCAGAAAGATGAGCTGAAATCCTCCTTTTCAGTTTATTCATAGTCTTACCCACATAAAATGCAGGGCAGTCATTACACTTGACCCTATATACAACTTTTTCAGCATTACAGTTACCAGCTGCTGAAGATTTCTCCATCTTTTTAAGATAAAGCCACTCAAATGAGTCGCACTTCATCAAGTACTCACAGAAAGTGCAGTTAGGTGGCCCACATATTTTAGTGCTCAAGTCATCCTGGTGTTTCTTAATTTTCTTTTTCACATGGCTACGTATGCTTCTGCTCTTTTATATACAAAAGTTGGGTGATCTCCTAAAACCCCTACAAGCTGGTGATTGTCAGTGAGAATGGCCCAATGCTCCTTAATAATGGATTTAATTGTATTATAATTACAGGTGTAAGTTAGAATGCAACTGTCCTTACTTTTCCCTTCTTTTGTGTTAGGGTGGCCTCATTGTATAAATCTACCAAAAGGCCTATTCCACATAGGCTCATTGTTTGTTTAAGACTACTGTTTTTTTCTATTTATACTTCCAATATCCCACACTACTCACCTTTACTTACTACCTTCCTTACCTCATACATAAGCAATTCTTCAGGCACCCAACATCTCTCCTCTGGACTTATTGCCTTGTATCTCTTACCGCCAGATAAAACTCCCTCCACTATCATGGCTTTTTAAAACCTGCTATACTCTTCAGCTGCTCAGGCCTCACCACTTTCTCTGAACTATGTAGTTCTCCTTCCTAATTCCTGGTCCTTCTACATCTTGTAATCTCTTATCTGTAGATTATAGCATTAGTTAAATTACTGCTGAATCTGAACAGCAAAATGTGTTTGTGATAATAAAGAAAATGAAAAAGAACTTTGTTCCCCAAATAAGTTTTGTGATGAACCTCTCACCGTATTGTACTGTACTGTACTTCATTGTTTTGTATTGTATTGTTACTGTAATTCCTTGAACTTTTTCTCTCTGGGCCTCTGCTGAAAAGGGGATAGAACAGTCCAGCCAGACTTTCACAGTAAAAACAGGGTTCAAAGTGAAATTCCAAGAGCTTCAGTAGCACGAAAAAAAAAAGATGAACAGCTTAATGTCGAACATTGTTTCCTACAGGAAATTATTGCCGGTGTAATTTCTAATTGTGCATCGGCAATGATCAACTTGTTTTGGGAAACTGCTCCCTTCTTCAAGTTGTGGGAGCTTGGCACCCTTCAAAAAAACAGGTAAAATCATTTCATTTTTGCCCTTTTCAATTTCAGGCTTTTTTAATCTTTTCATCATCAACTTTCAAGAATTTGTTATTTCATAGTAGAACCAAAAAAGCAATAAATATATAAATTAAATGCTGATTAAGACAAAACATCCATTTCACAGGCACCAGTTAAATGTGTTCTCAGTAGACAGAATTTCAGTTAAGTGAATGATGAGGTGCCTTTCAATTCTCTCAGATTCAATGAAACATTCTGCTTCCATCCATCCATTACTATATAGGGCTATAAAACAAAGACGGAAAAAAACACAGGTAATTTTAAACTATTTCCTTCCGATGAGATCAATGTAAGCTTTTAGTTTAAATAGAAATGAATCATTTTATATACCCTAAAGTCTTCATGAATCACAGTTTCAAAGAAGCTGTAACAAAAACTTGTCTCATCTTTAGACAAACCAAAAAAAAAGCTATTGAGTGTCCAGGCAGTTCAGATAGTTATGCTTCCATTTATTTTATCTGCAGTTTAAACAATTCAACCCACTTAGCCTATCTTACATTTAAGTAAGTATCAAAATGAATAAGCAGATTCATGTAAGGAAATAAAAGCATAAAAGGAACCTTTTCAAAATCTCATTAGGAAGGTGTGGACAGTTTAGGCCTTATAGATACCTTACTTTACTTCTATGCTGCCGAGCTAAAAATAATAGTCAGTAGGACTGACAACTCCTCCTCTGCACTATGGTATTAGTATTTTTCAGAACAATGTAACTGAATAACTGGAAACTTATTTACCAGCCCATTTCTACATACTAGGGAGTTCATGTCCTTAGAAATAGGTGTAGTATTTAATCATTAGTCAAGTAATACAATAAAATAGTTACATTGATTCTTGAGGATGGAGTCCAAAAGAGTTGCTCTCAGTATAAATATGCCCTGAGTCCAAAAGAGGTCTCTCCCTTTTTTTAATTTCTTCAAATGTTTTGGGTTTCTAATACCATGACGGGAATGGACCCTATTCCTAAGTCAAAGAATGATTAAAGTTCATGAAATTAGTACTGAATCAATCTTTGATGTCAGAAGTGCCCTTTGCAGCACCTGCAATGTGCCCAGTAATGACACCTTTTGCAATTCGTACGGGGTTACATCGATTGGTCTTCTTCTTCTTTCAGCTTTTTCCAGTTAGGGGTCGCCACAGCTGATCACCTGTCCGCTCATGATTGGCAGTGGAGTTTTTTTACAGTGTTGAGTTGCCAGCCCAGTGCCCAACCTTCCACAGAAGGCATACATATGTACTCATGCCTAAAGCCAATTTAGAGTGTCCAATCCACCTACAGCATGTCTTTGGGATGTGGGAGAAAACTGGAGCACCTGGAGGAAACCCACATGACCACAGGGAGGACATGCAGACTCCGCACAGAAGACACTCCAGCTGAGGATCAAACCGGAGAACCTCTTGCTGTGAGGTGGCAATGCTAACCGCTGCACCACCGTGGGGTTACATCAGTTGGTAACATATCTAAATATGATTGTACATTTTTTTTATAAGACCCATTGTTCCTACTTTGGAACTGTCTTGCTATCTTCCTTCCACATTGCTCTCATTTCTGCCTGCAAATCCTGATATTTTATAACTGTGTCTCTCTGTACGCAACACAATGTAGTCACTATGTGTGGCGATTTCAATGGTCAATGCTACTTTTGTCTTCTTTTCTTGGACCTCTAAATCCAGTCTTCTAGCATCTGCCTTTTGAACTGTAGGAAATGGGTGATCTGATGTGATATAAACTTCATCATTTTCTATGATGATTTGTGGCTCATGTTTCCAGTGTTTTTCAGCCACTTCAGTACCATAATGTTTGCACAATTCCCAGTGCAACAGTCTTGCCACATTATTATTACTTTCAGTATACAGTCCTTCTGCCATTAGTATGTCACAACCAGCAACGAGGTGTGCGACTGTTTCCAATTCAGTTTTACAAAAATGACATTTGTCTGTTTCTCCCACATGTTCAATGAACTTTGTAAACCAGTGTGTACATAGCCCACTTGGTTTGAATTTGCCTCTCCTTAACCATTCCTGCTGTGACACTACCAGCCCCGCTATCTGGAATTTTGCAAATAATTCTATGTCATTTGTGAATATTGATATGATTTATAACAGAACTGTATGTTATGTACTGAGCTTCAAGAATGTAACCACAGCATACCCTGCTGGAACATAGAAGATTAACCTACAAAACTTCAAGAAAATAAGTTGAAATTGTTTTACAATTGTGTTATCTCTCAGTTTCAGTGAAGCAGACCCAATGTCTAGAGCTAGAGGTTTTTCTATTGCCTTGGAGAGAAGTAATTGCTAAGTCTAAAATGTAAAAGTGTTTATTACTTTATGACTTCTTAGCAGCTGCACATCTGAGAGATATGTATTTTAACACAGAGATGTTAGTTTCTGGTTTAGCTTGGGAACTAAAGTCAGATGACAAAAAAGTGATATCATCCAAGCAGTAATATTTGATATTGATTTAAGAACTCAGAGAGAAACTTTGCATTTTGAATTTTGTCTTTGACATGGAAACATCCACTCATCATCAACATCTGCACTTGCCTTGCTAATAGTAAGTAACTAGATTACAGTAATTTATTTTAGATATAGATAGGAATATAGTAAAGATTAGTTTACATGTTTTCTGTATTTATTTGTGACTGTCCTGCAATGTTGTTTTAAAATATTTCCTGTGATTCTGAACTCTAAAGTAACTGTGTTTGTTTTCTGAGTATTATCTTGTTCTTTTATTATTTATTATTAAATATATTTAAACCTATCTTTCTGGCTGATATTTGTGAGACATATTTAAGCTCTTACAGTATTTGCATATGTATTTGGTGACACTGTACAGGCCACTCCTAAATAGCCTTGCTCTTGGTCAAATCTACCATTTGGATAATAGTAACATTACACAGTAGGATTGGACACCCTTTGTAAGGGCCTTATAGTAGCTGATATGTAGGGGTTGGTGGTAGTGATAACTACCTTATAGTCTGGGAAGAAGGGGGTGTGAAGTCTGCCAGCCTAGCCAGATAGAATTTTGTAAATAATTTTATGTCATTGTAAATATTAATATGATCCACAGGCTTGTTTCACAAATGTAAAGAAAACTGTGTTATATGTTGAGATTCAGAAATGTAACCACAGTGCACCCTGCTGGAAGAAAGCTTATAAAGAATTTTACAACTGTGTATGATCTCAAGCTCAGATACAGGATGTCTGGGCTAGGAAATTCTTTCTATTGTTCTAAGACAGATATAATTACTAGGTTTTACATGTAAAGTGTCTTATTGCTGTGGCTTCCTGGCAGGTGTGGATTATAAAAAGAAATGTTAAAATTTTAAGTTCTATGAGCCTGGGAAACTTAAGTAGGAGTGTTAAGAATGATGTAATCTGAAATAACTCAGCAGTAATGTGTATTATCAATTTAAGACTTTCTCGGAGAGAAAGATTTGGCATATTGTATTTTGTTCTGAACCTGAACACATCATCTCACCAGCACTTTGCCTTTGCTCTGTAAGTAGTATTTAGAACAGTGACTTCTCTTAGAGATAGATAGAGATATAGCCAGATTAGTCTATCTGTTTTCTATATTTATGTGAGACTATCCTACAATGCTGTTTTAAAGTATTTCCTGTGCTTTCTGAACTCTCTAATGTCAGTGTGTTGAATGAATAAGTATTGCCTTGTGTTTTTATTATTTATTATTAAATATTTTAAACCTTTCAACTGTTACTGTTTTGTGCAGAGATAATTTAAGCTCTCCTAGTACTTGCATGTATTTGGTAATACTGTATAAGCCACTCCAATAGTATTAACCCTGGGTTACACTTACTATTTGGCTAACAGTAAGATTGCACAGTAGAATTGGACACCCTTTGGTAAGGGCCTTTATAGTAGCTGATAAGAGTAGTTGGTGGCAGTGGATTACTATCTTACAGCCTGGGCAGAAGGGGTGTAGCTAGTGGATCTGTGCTAGCCTTTCCCAGGAGTGTCTGTGTGTCTGTATATAAACCAAATCTCAAAATGTGTGTGTGTGTCAGCTACTTGGGCAGGGACGCAAAGCACTGGTTGAACAGAGAGGGTACTGAAGGTTTTGGCTTGACTACGCAGCTAAGATCTAAACCCTATAGCTGTGCCAGTGGGGAGTCTTCTTAGGTATCTGGAGAGAAAGGGAGAAACCAGCCCAAGACAGACTGTGACCTCTATGTGCTCTTAAGGGAAATTGTACTTTACTGTGTGTCCACTTCTTATCCTCCCAATGTGGGCACCCTTCGCTGGTGCTAGTGGTGAGGATTGAGGCTCCTTGATTACTGGGCCAGTGTACGGGCATCACAGGGGGCATAGCTAGTAAACCTCCAGGAGTGTCTGTGTGTTTGCATATAAATAAAATCTCAAAGTGTTTTTGTGTGTGTGTGTGTGTGTGTGTGTGTGTGTGTGTGTGTGTGTGTGTGTGTGTGTGTGTGTGTGTGTGTGTGTGTGTCACCTACTTGGGCAGAAGCACTGGTTGGACAGAGAGGGTGCTGGAGACCTTGGCTTGACCCCTCAGCTAAGATCTTAACCCTATAGCTGTGCCAGTGGGAAGTCTTATTGGGGATCTGGAGAAAAAGGGAGAAACCAGCCCTAGACTGACTGTGATCTCTGTGTGCTCTTAAGGGAAATTGCACTTTACTGTGTGTGTACTTATCACCCTCCCATTGTGCATGTCCCTCATGGTTACTAGTGGTGAGGATTGAGGCTCACTGATTACTGGGTCAGTGCAGGGGCATCACATATTAATTGGTGGCAGTGGTGGGATAGCCACATCACACATTAGTTGGCTTGCAGTGGCGAGGATATTAAATTCCTGTAGCCTGTGTACAGTGGTCACCAAAGGTGTTTGTATTCTCAATCAGTCAGGCAGTGAACATTCAGAGGACTGGCTAAAGGACTGGCACATGCCAAACTGACTAAAGCAGACATGATTGCAGCTTTAGTCACAGCTGCATCACAGAATAGCAACCAGGAGGACAGTCAGACTGGCCTTGGAGATGTACAACTCATGGACAGTTCAACCTTTCCACAGAGGACTTAAAAATCCATCTGGAGTTAAAGAGACTTGAACTAGAGGCCAAGCATTTGGAAATAGAAGCAGCAGAGAGACTGAGATGTCTGAAGGCTGAGGAAAATGAGAGACTGAGATGTCTAGAGGCTAAGGAAAATGAGAAACTGTGATGCCTGGAAGCTGAGGAGAATGAGAGGCAGAAACAACATGAAAAGGAGATGCTGACTCTTCTCCAGAGTCATGGAGGTAATGGGGAAGGGAGTAACTGAACACCAGAAGCAACAAAGGTCAGTAAATTTCTTCCATAATTTAGAGAGGAGGATAATTTTGATAGTTTTATTCATATGTTTGAAAGAGTATGTAAACAGTGTAATGTTGACCAAGGGCTCTGGGCATGGGTCCTGACACTCTTACTCCATGGTAAAGCTGTAATTGTTATTTCTAAATTGTCTGATAATTATTGTTTAAATTATAATGTTGTAAAGAACTGTCTTTTAGAATGCTTTAAATTAACACCTGAAGCTTATAGGAAAATGTTTTGTGAGTGCTGAACTAAGCACTTATTTTCATAGGTGGGTGAGTGGATGCCACGTCACCACTTTTGAAGAGCTGGCAGACCTTTTGGTGAGGGAACAAGCCCTTAGCATTTTGCCTTATGACATGAGAATCTGGTTTGCTGACAGACAATGCACTACTGCAGATGAGTTGGGGAAGAAGGGAGACCTATACCTAGCAAGCAGGGCATCACTGCGCAGGAAAGGGACACACAGTGCTGTTCATGGGTCTAAGGGAACCCATGGTGAGCAGCCCAGACTGCCCCAATAGAGTCCACCAGTTGCAGGGGAAGCCACTGGTCCAGGTACATGTCCAGGACCAAGGGTTAAATGTTTTAAATGCAACCAGTGAGGACATGTAGTATATAGATGTCCATGGAGGCAAGGTGGGGAACAAAAGATGGGAAAGCCAGTAAGTGGGAATGACAAAATGCCAACAGTAGGCTGCCTCAAGCAACAAGGGTATCAAACTACCATAAGAGGCTATGTCCTATCTTAGTGAATGGGACAGAGGCCATGGCTAAGACAGACACAGCCTCTAACCTAACCATTGTGAAGCCTGCAGTGGTTACAGAGGAGCACTACTTGCGTGGGCAGTCTACACCAGTCAGAGCTTTAGGAGGGGCCCCATTCCAAATACCTTTGGCTAAGGTTCACCTTGACTGGGAGGTGGAAAAGGAAGCCAGCAAGTAGGTGTGTTTGAGGATATCCCTGCAGATGTCCTGATAGGGAATGATCTTGATAATGCAGTACTGTTTGTGCATGCAGTTACACGCAGTCAGGCTGGAGACAAGCATGTGGGTCTGGTGGCCTGGGGAGACCCAGACAGACTGCACACTTGCAGCCAGGACTAGTGAAGTGGTTACTTCAGGGAGGGATCTACCCTGTAGCAGTGAGACTGAAGGTGAGCCACAGCTGCTTGTGGGTACGGATGTTCCCTTGGACAGAGTGATTGCAAGGGCAGAGGTGAGTAGTAGTAGTACCCAGGCTGACAGTAAGGCACCCCTGTCAGATGACCAGATTTCCTGTGGAAGGGGAACTGGGAAATGTTACCAAGAGAACGTTGAGACAGGCTCAGCTCTCAGACCCTACATTACACTGCTTGAGGGAGGTAGCTAGTGAAGCACCTGATTCTCAAGGGAAAGGGGAATCTGTATACTTCCCTTTGCAGGTCATATGGGCATAAAACATACAAAGAGACGTATTATGCAGAACTTGTATTGGCCTGGGATTTCTAGAGATGTAACAGGGTACTGCAGGACCTGTGAGCAGTGCCAAAAGGTAGGCAAGGCAGGAGACAAGGTGAAAGCTCCTTTGATGCCTTTGCCTGTGATTGAGGAGCCATTTCAGAGGGTAGCTATAGATATTTTCAGAACTTTGAGTACCCCAAGTTCCACAGGGAAAAAGTATATCCTCATGGTAGTAGATTATACTACCAGATACCCTGAAACAGTGGTTCTGTCCTCCATTGAGGCAGAAAAGGTGGCAAATGCTTTGTTAAGAGATTTTCAGCAGGGTAAGTTTCCCAAAATAAATACTGACTGACAGAGGTGCCAATTTCACGTCTGACCTGCTGGCTTGTCTGTGGAAGTACTATGGGGTGACACACCTAAAGACCACTCCCTACCATCCCCAGGCTAATGGTCTTGTTGAGAAGTTAAACTCTGCACTCAAGTCCATGCTATGGGCATTTGCAGACCAGTTTAAGAGGGAGTGGGACAAATATTTGCCCCACCTGTTGTTTGCTTACAGAGGGGCTCCCCAGGAATCCACAGATTTTCTGCATAAGCATAGCATGAGGGCACCTCTAGATTTGATTCGAGATGTGTGGGAGAGTAAGTGTGAATCCCACAAGGAGTCTGTTGTGGCATATGTCCTAAACCTCAGGACAAGGCTCAGGGAACTCATGGGCTTGACCCAGGAGAACTTGTCAGAAGCCCAATAGCAGAAAAAGGTCTGGTATGACAGGAATGCTCAAGCTAGAGAGCATGCTGTAGGGCAGCAGGTAATGGTTCTCATTCCTGTCAGACACAAAAAGCTGCAGACAGCTTGGGAGGAACCCTATTAGGTGTGTTTGTTTCCCACCATTCCTGTAACTAGTCTAGTCCAGATACAGATTTGCTGTATCCAGGATTGTTTGTAAGCTTCTGAGCCCCCCAAGCCTTTCTGTGTTGGAGGAAAGCATTCTAGCTTACCAGTGGCAGTGATAAGCATTAGGTAGCCTATCTACCACAAGATCCAGGTATAGAGTCTTAGTTTTAGCATTTGAATTTGCTTATTTGTGCTCCGCATTTGTTCAGAACTTGTTGTTAGCACTAAATAAGCTACAAATTACTACAGCTCTCAACCTTCCTCTTTACCTAGAGGAAAACAGTTCTCGTACTTACTTTCCTCACTTCCCTAGAGAAAAACAGCTCTTATACTCACTTTTCTCACTTGTCTAGAGGAAAGTAATTTTTTATTCAGGCATGTCCAAGGGTCAGCTTCCAGTGTTCTCTCCTGTCTATCTGATGAATCTGGGCATCTTGGGGCAATGTAGCAATTGCCTCATGGACACAGACAACCCTCTCCTCCTACCACCCAACACCACAACCTGTGAGAGATGCACTTATCTAGCCAAACTGGAGGTAAAGCTCTCTCCAACCAAGACTGAACTTGACAGTCAAGAGGAGAAGGTAAACACTTGCACCACATCACACTCATCACATAGTCCCACTAAACCTACACCACCAAAATCCACACATAGAAACACAAAAACATTCACGGAGGTTCTCAGTAATAATCTGCTCAAGCAACAAAGACCTCAAAAGCAGAAACACAAGCAACCTCCACCCCCCCAACACAACCCAAATGACACATAGCCCACAGACTCAATGTGCCATCAACCACAGGCCATAAGGCAAAACAATGTACCCAACACACTAGTCATAGGTGACTCTATAGTCAGGCACACTGATGTCCCACTCACCAGGCTAAACAAGGAGAAGGCTACTGTCAGCTGCCTGTCATGTGCCAGGATCCACCACATAACCCACACACTCAGGTCACTCTACAACAAGTACAAATAGGACTCTTTCATTGTCCATGTTGGTGTGAATGACTTGAGACGTACCTCCCTGGACTATATGAAAAGAGACATGAAAGAGCACTCCAATCTTGTAGCCCAGGCAGGTATGACCCTAGCCCTGAGTAGCATCCTGCCATCGGCCAGAATGATACTGCAGTACAAGGACAAAATTATTGACTTCAACAATTCGCTAAGCTTCTGGTGTCATTCTAAGGGGATCACGTATCTGTCTGCCTGGCGCGACATGGTCGACAGACCACGATGGTTTGCCAGAGATGGCCTGCACCTGTCGCCCCTGGGAATCCAGATACTGGCTAAGTATCTTGCTGCCCCTATAGTGCCTTTTTTAGGCAAGGTTCAAATGAACAATTCACCACCATAACAGGAACAGGCAAGCAAAAACTGAAGGTAATGCTAATCAATGCTAGAAGTCTAAAATGCACTCCCTCGAGGCAATAGAGAACATCAATATCTGTGCAGTGACCGAGACCTGGTTCAAGGCTCCAGAAAGCAGCCCTGCATTACCAGACTATAACTTATACCACACTTTTCGGCCACCTAACCTGGACCGGAACACCAAAGGTGGAGGTGTATCCATATTCATTAAGGATATCCACACCTCCAGGCTAGTTGCTCAGCATAATGCATCCGAGGTTATCCAAGTGCAACTAACTCTGGGCAAAACTGCAATCCAAACTGTAGCTTGCTACAGATCCCCCACCATGCCCCAGGATTCCCACTCCTCTTTTCTTGATATACAGAAAAATATTAGGGTTCAACCAAACTCCCTAATAATGGGCGATTTCAACTACCCCACCATTAACTGGGAAAACAACTCATGTACCAACTCCTTCATTAAATGCTTTCTGGAATTCATAAATTCCAATGCCCTGGATCAACTTATCCACACCTCCACCAGGGGCAACAATATCCTAGACCTAGTCATTACCAACATGAGTGACTAGTGTTCCACACCTGAAGTCAACTCCTCGTTGGTCAGATCCGACCATAAACTAATCACCCTAGATATCCACATCTCGCCCCCACCCCCATTAAGAAAATCATGGTAAAAAATTTCTTCAAAGCTAACTTCATGCTTCTTAAGACAGAAGTGGTGAACTTCATGACACCCAAGCAGATGGACAATACAGTTACAACAGCTGAATCCTACACAGATGCACCCTACAACACGAGTGCATGGATCGTGCTATCCCAAACAGAACCAAGACACTATCCTCCAAAAAAAAGAAGTCAATCTGGTGGTCCCCTGCCATAAACAAACTCTACAACAGAAGGAAGAAACTATTGCAAAAGAGAGTAAAATCCCATGACTGGAGGAGTTCCCTGGTCAGCCTCAGTAAGAAGCTGAGATCCCTTATAAGATCCTCCAAAGCTAGCTATGAAAACAAAATTGACACTGATTCTAGGAACAACCACAAATCATTTTATAGCTATGTCAAGAATCTCAGTGGCAACACCCAGATCTGCTTTGAGTTACAGCACAATGGCATGAAAATTACAGAACCAACTAAAGGGCCCATAACTATACAGGAATAATGCAGAGTCCCTGTAATCACAACTATGCAGGTAAAAGCTGCACTCTCTAAAGCCAAAATCGCAGCATCCATGGGATCAGACAACATCCCAGGCTGTGTTTTACATGAACTTCAGAATGAACTGGCTCCCCACCTAAGCACCATGTTCAATCATAGTCTCACACCAGGCTTTGTGCCCACTGAATGTCGCACAGCAACAGTTATCCCACTCCACAAAGGGGGAGCTACCACTGATCCCGGGAACTATTGCCCTATTAACCTGATGAGCCTGGTCTGTAAGAACATATCATCATGGAACTCATAAACAAAGACATTGGTAACCTCCAAACTCTGGACCCCACTCAGTTCAGGTTTGTGAAAGGTATATCATGCCTCCTGAACCAGATCAACTTCTTTGAGGCAGTCATCAAAGCTGGAGAAGAGGGTAAGGTGGTTCACACAGCCTATCTTGACCTTGCTAAGGCTTTCAACACTATCCCCCATTCTGGAATTATAGCTAAATGCACTAAACTAGGTATAAATCCCTACGTCACAAGATGGGTTGCCAATTGGCTCAATGACAGAACCCACACTGTAAAAGTTGCAGACTCCAAATCTGACTTCAAACCAGTGGCAAGTGGAGTACCACAGGGTTCAGTCCTGGGACCTCTTCTGTTTGGTATCTACTTCTCTGAAGTACAGGCTAACATGGTAGGCCTTTGGCTAATGACGTTCGCAGATGACTGTAAACTAAGAGCCGTAGTTGAGTTCCCAAATGAAGTGGACATCCTACAGAAGGGCCTCACTGAGACAGATGTCTGGTGTCAGAGCCATGGCCTCAAGCTCAATGCCAAAAACTGCATTGTCATCCCCTTTGGTAAAAATTCTGTATCCATGAACTACCACATAGGTGGCAGTCTACTTAATGCCAAATGTGTGATGAGACCTGTGAACCCAGGTGGACAATTGTCTCACATTGCCACAGTAGTCAGGAAATACTTCTATGTGGCACACCTCATCACAAAAGGGTTCTAATCTAGGAAAAAAGAGGCCATTGTTCCCCTCTACTCGACACTCATTAGACCCATTATAGAGCACAATGCCCCTTTTGGAATGTACCTCACAAGACATCTGCAGCAGCTGGAAAGGCCACAGAAGTACCTCACAAAGAGGATTACTGGCCTCAGACAGATGCCCTACACTTACCATCTCAAATATCTCCAGCTTTACTCCGTAGCATATCGCCTACTCTGAGGTGATCTCTGCCTAACATATAAAGCTATGTCAAACCCAGAGTTGTTGGACATGCTACCCCTAAAGAAATTCCAATCCCTCTGAGCTACACGCTCTAGGGACCTAAACCTTGTCACCACAATAAACAGGATATGCTGGAGGGATAGATTCCTGTCCCAGAGACTTCCCATACTCTGGGACAAGCTACCCATCTATGTCAAGCAAAGTTCCTCATTAGCACTCTTCAAGAAAAATCTTGATAAGTGGATGGGAAAGAGGAAATACACCCTAGGGATTACTTCTGTGGCTCTGCTTGACAGGGTTACAGGAAAATAACTTTCTTGGGTGCCACAGGCCAGGGAACCTTGTTGGCTAGGCTTACTTGGGCCCTTGTGTTGATAGCCTAGTACCTACCTATGAACCTATGAACCTATGGTAGAACTGCTAAGCAGGAGGCAGAGGCACAAATTGTACCACGTTAACATAATGAAACCTTACCATGATAGGGAGTCCCTTGTGCTGAATATTTGCAGTAGATGGCAGGAGGAGTCTGAGGGGGATCTGTTGACTGATCTCCTCAGTAAGGCTTGGACTGACACTTCAGTGGAATGGGTAGCAATGTCCCAGCAGCTATTCCCTACCCAAGTTCGAGAAATCTGAGCAGTGTTACAGGAGTTTGGGGACATGTTCACTGGGAAACCAGGGTGCACCCACCTGGTGCAGCACCAGGTGGATACAGGACCCCAAAGCCCAATTAAGAAGGCTCCTTATAGGGTGCCTGAGAGAGTCAAACAGACTCTGAGGGAGGAGATACAGGAAGTGTTGGAACTAGGTGTAATCCAAGAGTTCAGCAGTCCCTCTGCCTCCACAGTGGTTCTCGTAACAAAGAAGGGTGGCAGCAGCAGGTTCTGTGTGGACTGCAGGAAATTAAATCAAATGCTTACCACATAACTAGGACAGATGAGCCCTAGAGCAGCTGGTAGGGGCTAAGTGTCTTACCAAGGATTACTGGCACGTGCCCTTGACTCCCAGTGCTACAAACAGGTCAGCCTTTGTGACTCCTTTTTTGCTTGTATGAGGTCACAAATATGCCCTTTGGGATGAAAAATGCCACAGTGACTTTCCAGAGGCTCATAGATCATATCCTAGAAGGAGCAGGAGATTTTGCCCTTGCTCACCTAGGTGATATTGCCATTTACAGCCATTCCTGGCAAGAACACCTTCAGCATGTCAGGGAGGTGCTGAACAGACTACAGAGAGTGGGGTTGACCATTAAGCCCAGCAAATGTCAGGTGGGTATGGCAGAGGTCTCCTACCTGAGACATAGAGTAGGGAGTGGTAAGAACAGGCCAGAATATACCAAAGTGGAAGCCATTCAGGCATGGCCTTTCTCTGTTATCAAAAAGCAGGTGAAGGTATTCTTAGGGACAGCAGGGTACTACAGAAAGTCCCCCCCCCCAATTATAGTATCATAGATGCTCCCCCACACAGACCTGATAAGGAAAAAAACAAGCCAGATAAGGTAGTGTGGACCCCAGCATGTGAGTAGGCATTCCAGAATCTTAATGGAGCTTTGAGAAGAGCCCCTGTGTTAGCAACTCCAGATTACAGCAAAGAATTTGTTGTGTAGGTGGATGATTCAAACCATGGGGTGGAGGCGGTACTCAGCCAGCTTTCCTCAGAGGGAGAAGAGCACCCAGTGGTATATCTCAGTCAAAGGCTCCAACCCAGGGAGGAATACTATGCAGTAGAATAAAAGAAATGCCTAGCCATAGTGTGGGCACTGCAGAAATTTCAGCCTTATCTGTATGGAAAGACATTCATTGTAGTTACAGACCACAAACTCTTAACATATCTACACTGAGCCAGCCAACAAAATGCCAAGTTACTAAGGTGGAGTCTAGGGTTGCAAGAATATATGACAGTGCAGCACCCCAGTAGGGTTAGCAATGCAAACACAGATGGGCTCTTAGGACAGGGAATGGGGTAGTGTATTCCTAGATAGGTTAACCCTGTCAAGCAATGTTTCTCAAGGGTTACTTGAAAAACTAGCTTGAGTTTTTTTTTTTTTGGGGGGGGAGGGGGGAATTGTGACACTGCTGTCCCAGCTATTTGGAATTTTGTAAATAATTCTATGTTATTTGAGAATATTGATATGATTTATACAGAACTGTATGTCATATACTGAGCTTCAAGTATGTAACCACAGCATACCCTGCTGGAACATATAAGATTAACTTACAAAACTTCAAGAAAATATGTTGAAATTTGTTTTCTGATTGTGTAATCTCTTAGTTTCAGTGAAACAGGCACAATATCTAGAGCTAGATGTTTTTCTATTGTCTTGGAGAGAAGTAATTACCAATTCTAAAATGTAAAAGTGTTTTATTGCTTTATGACTTCCTAGCATCTGCACATCTGAGAGATATGTATTTTTAACACAGAGATGTTAGTTTCTGGTTTAGCTTGGAAAAAAAGTCAGGTGACAAAACGTGATGTCATCCAAGCTAACCCAGTAGTAATATGTGATATTGATTTAAGAACTCTCACAGAGAGACACTTTGCATTTTGTATTTTGTCTTTGACCTGGAAACATCTACTCATCATCATCTGCACTTGCCTTGCTAATAGTAAGTAACTAGATTACAGTAATTCCTTTTAAATATAGATAGGAATATAGTAAATATTAGTTTAGATGTTTTCTGTATTTATCGGAGACTGTCCTGCAATGTTGTTTTAAAATATTTCCTGTGATTCTGAACTCTAAAGTAACTATGTTTGTTTTCTGAGTATTGTCTTCTTCTTTTATAATTTATTACTAAACATATTTAAACCTATTGTTGTGGCTGATATTTGTGAGACATATTTAAGCTCTCAGAGTACTTGCATATGTATTTGGTAACACTGTACAGGCAACTCCTAAATAGCCTTGCGCTTGGTCAAAACTACTATTTGGATAATAGTAACATTACACAGTAGGACTGGACACCCTTTGTAAGGGCCTTATAGTAGCTGATATGTAGGGGTTGGTGGCAGTGATAACTACCTTATAGTCTGGGCAGAAGGGGGCATAGCTAGTAAACCTGTGCCAGCCTTCCGCAGGAGTGTCTGGATGTTTGTATATAAATCAAATCTCAAAGTGTGTGTGTATGTCAGCTACTTGGGCAGGGACACAAACCACTGGTTGGACAGAGAGGGTGCTGGAGGTCTTGGCTTAACCCCTCAGCTGACATCTTAACCCTATAGCTGTGCCAGTAGAGAGTCTTATTAGGGATCTGGAGAAAGAGGGAGAAACCTACCCCAGACTGACTGTGATCTCTGTGTACTCTTAAGGGAAATTGCACTTTACTGTGTGTGTACTTGTCATCCTCCCATTGTGCACATCCCCTCACTGTTGCCAGTGGTGAGGATTGAGGCTCCTTGATTACTGGGCTAGTGCAGGGGCATCACACCTGCATTCATTCCTCATCAACACCAGGTTCTTCCAGACGTTTTCTATACTTGCAACTATATTTATGAATTTTCACATTTCTTGCCTTCCCATCTGGTCCTTCACCTTATATTCTTTCTTTTGTTTTTTTGGCATATTCAGTTGCTGCCTGATTTTTATCTACTTCTGGTCTGACTTTCATTCCTGCTTGATGCCGATATGCTTCTGCTAGATTAAGCAGAAAAGTCATCTTAAGATTAATTCTCCTCGTGTTTCAAAACATTCACTATGTTTGGGTCTTGTGAGGTCAGCAGATATGCATGGAGTCCCATGACTGCAGATCTATACATATAATCAATTTCAAGGAGGCCCATCCCTCCTTCGAAATGAGGAATACATAATCTTGGTATACACTGATTTTTATAAATCATTTGGTGAGCATGAAACATCCTTCTTGTTTTCCTATCTAATTTATCCAACACGTTTTGGGGCCAGTCAATTACTCCAAAAGTGTAAGTTAGGACAGGAAGAGCAAATTGGTTTATAGACGGGATTTTGTTCCTAGATGTCAGTGCTGTTTTCAGGATTAATTCAAGTCTTCTAAAGTATTCCTTACTAAGTTTTATTCACATTTGTTCATATTTTATGGTTTATCCTTCATCAATTCCCAAATATGTATACACTCCCTCTTGCTCAAATTATTTTATATCACTTTCTTGTCCCAAACTGATGTTTTCCTGGTGCTGCAGTGTTCCTGCTTCAAAGGTCGCTTTTGCACATTTATCAAGACCAAATGACATTCTTATATCATCTGAAAAAGCTTTAACATCCTACAGTTGTGCTTTCAGTTCCTCATCTGATGAGCTATACAGTTTTAAGTCATCAGCAAAGAGAAGATGAGAAGTCTTTACACTTTGTTGCTTACTAGGAGCCAAATTATAGCCATGGCCTAAGCTGTTAAATAAAGAAATTAATGGGTTAAAGGCAAGGCGGAATAGGAACCATGACAGAGAGTCACCCGTGAATATCCCCCTTTGAATTTTTATCCCTGGGATAATAATTTGTCCTTTATCATGGGTTAATTACAAAGTGGTCTGCCACTGTTTCATGGTCATTGTAATGTAATTGATCAGTGTAGGATGCATCTTAGAAATTGTTAAGCACTCTTTTATCCATGAATATGGGATACTATAAATGTTTTTTTGTAGTCAGTCCATGCCATACTTATATTCTTCCCCTTTTTACAGTTCTCCACTATGACTTTATTTAACAACAAATTATCCTTTGTTCCATATGACTTTCATTTATTATCCTTTTGTTCTACTGTCATAATTGAGTTTTCTTCTAAATGACTATAAACTCTGTCAGCATCAATTCCTGTGTACAGTTTATACTTTGTCGGAAAGCAAGTTATTGGTCTATAATTTTTAGGATAGCTTCCAGGTTCACTCTTAAGTAGGAACATTGTTTATCCTGTTGTTAACCATGTTGGTGTCTGTTCGGGGTGTGCATATAAATAATTCTTACTCATAGCTAAATCTTCATGCAAAGATGTTAGTACTTTTAAACAAAAATTAGGCAGTGCATCTGGCCCTGGGATTTTCTAACTAGAGGCTTTTCTTAACTTTGTTTCAATCTCTCTGGCTGTTACTTCATCCCATTTCATCTCCTGTATATTTAAACTTCTTATTCTTTCTTTTACTTCTTCTATCCATTTAGCATCTTTGTTATGTTCCACAGGATCCTCATAGATAAAAATGTATCTGTTTCTTCTTTTTTTGGTGGTCTTTTAATTCCTTTTACCTTGTTTCACAATTCTCTATAAAACTTTTTTTGGTCATCAATAAATTGCTTATTTTGTACTTTCCCTTTATATTTGTCTGCGTATCTTCTAAGTTTTTCCACCTGTGCTGAAATTTTTAGTTTGTTATTTGCAATAGTGCATGATAGATCCTTGTCTGTTCAAATGCTGTGCCTTGCTTTTGTCACATCTTTTTTTTGTATTTTTGTTGATCTATTCCCTCTTCTACAGTCTTCTAACAGTGATAGTTTTCTCTATTCAATACGTCCATGATGGTATTCGATTTCTCCCCTTCCTTTCTTTTACTATCCCATGTTCTTGTGGTAGAACTTTATCAGTTATTAATTTGGCTGCATAGTAATATATCCTGTTTACTTCTATTATATCGCATGGATCTCTATGGACAGTCCTAATTACTATGTTCATTTGTTTTATCAGGCTTCTGACTTTTTGGGTTTTATTGACCTTCTGCAGTCAATTTCTTTCATTGATCTTAATATAGCTACCTGTGTGTATTAAATCAAGCAACTCTTGTCTTAACTCATTTCCTTCCAAACTGAGGGTACATCCCTTGTTTTCCATTTCAAGAGGGCATTCTATAGAAAGTTCTATAGCATCTTCCTGTGGCACATTCTCTTCAATTTCATCCTGTGCCCTCTGTTATTCTGTCATAAGGGAACTTACTGGCTTATCACTCCTCATCATTGCCTATTGATCATTTCCAGAGGGTTCCTGCCTTAGGCGGACACTACATAATTTCACATCACTGCACTAAACCTTGCTCTCCTTCCTCAGCTCTCCCTCCCAAGCATCTTTGGAGATATATACAACTTAGCCCATCATACCACAAAGCATCAAAACAAACTCAGCTATCAAGCAGCAACATGCAAGCTAAACTCTGAAAAATGTCCCTGCTCAGCTAAACACTTCCAAGCAATACAGTTTACTTTAATAGTTCTACTATCTAAGCATTCTATAACCTAACTACACACACCACAAAGAACTCCCCAAATCCAGAAACAATCTCAGAAATGAGTACAACCATAAAACTAAACAAATATTAAAATATACAGTGACAAACCTACACTCTGCAGCAGCCACTTGCTCACCTCTAGGCAATTCATGCAAAAATAATGCAACCAATACCTAGTTATAACCTTTTGAAAACATAGCTATGTACTACCAAAGGATTTAACAAACATCATAGCTACAACACAGACATTAGAAGAAAAAGAGATTTTATTTTTATCTAAAATTGCTAAACTAGCAAAACTCTTTAACTCATTAAGCAGTCAGGAGTTAATCACCTAATCTCTGGTCCTATATATCCTGCAGACATTAATGATGCAAAAACATTAGCCAGCAATTACATCTGTCAACCTAACATAAAATTGGCTGGCACAAATGCTCAGTACTGGAGAAATTCTAAAGGCTTAAAAATAGTCTTAAAATACAAAGTATATGCATCAAGACAGAATATCTACAGGCTTTTTTGTAGACCATTACAAACCAGACATCATAGTGTTGACATATGACTGTTTGAAATCCATTATAAAACTCAATAAGTCATACCTATGGGAAACAACATTTCCAGAAAAGACAGATCCTAAAAGTGTGCTGGTAGCATTGCCCTACTTATTAAAATCACTTAACTTGCACCCAAAGGGACAATCCTGTCCTACCTGTATTGCAATCACTATAGCAGCACAGGTAGGACTACATAAATCATTCAAACTAGTTTTGTCAAAGAAAAAATATCAGATCTCGAAAACACTTTAAACTAGATTATAAATAGTTTTTAAGTCATATACAGCCTGTTATAAATGTACATTGGTACACCATTCAATAAAAAATTGTCAAAATCTGCCTTCATGGCTTATTCCAGTTGATAGCCCTACCTACATGAAATTATAAAACATCTACAAGGGTGAGCATCCTAGGTTGGATCATAGTGTCCAACAAAAGTCATTTAACTTCTACTGGAATAATTGATTCTAGCAGTGATCACTACCCACAGCTCACTATATGGAATTGATGCAAACCAATTAAACCCACAGGTACTGAACAGTCTGCAGCTTCAAACACTTTATCCAGTTAATCCATCTGAGTCCTTTACAACAAGTCCTTACAATAAATGAGGCAACAAAGTACTTGTGTTCTTTTTATAAAAAGGATCCTAAACAGTTTAGTTCCACAAAAGTCTGTTAGACTCAAAAATTCACCACAGGCTTGAATGACAAAACATAAAAAGCTTTTATTGCTACCAAATATAAAGCATGGCTAAAATGTACAAAAACAACTTTCTGTCAGGCAAAGACCAACATATACTTAAGAAGAAAATCTAGGACCTTGACCAAAAAATGTAGAAAGAGATAATCTGACTCGGTAAACATATCCAATAACTTACTTAACGATGTCCAGCATGTAATATATAAAATTCTAAAACCAGGCACCCATAACCCCATATTCCCTAGCAACAATGACAAAAGTACAGCAAAACTGAGAAAGTTTGACAGAGGCATACGTACTTTATCCACCCCACTCTAAGAAATTTCCTCAAAAAAAAAAAAAAAAAAAAACAGTATAAACTCTCCAGTATTAGAAGATCTGGCTCCAAAATTCTTAAAACTGGCCTCACAATCCTTAGATACCGCTCTAACACATCTAATAAACAAATACATAGCAGGAGGCAATAGAACATCACATATTACTCCCTTCAAAGGCCTAATGCACTACTGACTATATTATCTGTAGCAACATGTCGCCCATCAACAAGTCTCATATCTAAATTAATTCAGCATTCTAACCCAGCTCAAAGTATAGCTTCCTAAGGGGCTTCATTATCTACAGTCTTACTAAACATCTTGGAATTATTTTTGATGACACCTTTACTTTCAAACATCAGTGATTACCACTGTCAACAGATGTATTGTTACTTTAGGTACCCTTTGTAGGATGTCTAAAATTAGCAATCTCACTCATCCAATCAAAATGTTCTGATGAATGGATTATCTATACCAGAATCACAGTAATCTTGCAAAGTAAGCTAGATCAAATGTGTCATAGGACAACTGCATTCATCGTGGGATATGGCTTTAAAACCTTCCCCGAATACAAACAAATTCAGCTTTCCAAAAAAAAATAACAACTCATTATCCAACAAAGTGAACTACTCCAACCAACATAACCACTGCATTTAATATCAAAGGCTAAACATATGGAGATCAAGAACTCAAAACTCTTCCAGGACACATCTCAGAGTCAATTGCTCTGGCCTAGTTTGTCAATTCTTTACAAAAAAATAATAAAGATCTCCAGACTCCTATAGATTCAGTATCATATAACATCTGTCATACTTCAGTTCTCTGACCTTAAAAAAAAAAGACATACGAGAACAGCTGATACTTATTACCTCACCTGCAGGCATTTTGTTTTAAAGGGGCCATTTCCCAAATTATGGCTTCCATGTGTTTTTCTCCATAAAAAAAAAATGCATTTTTTCCCTTTACCACATACTTTAATTAGTACTACTCTTACAGTTGGCTTGCTGCTGGTCAATATCTATGCATATCTAACAAACTAACAAAAAACTTTTTAATACTGATTTTCATCAAGAAAAGGTTGCACAAATGTAATTAATATTTAAGCATTATAATGACAGCTCTATGTTAAGTGATTACGAATTGTGCTGCTTAGATTCATAGGTTCGTAGGTATATACCAGGCTAATGACCACCAGGGACTTTATAAGGCTAAACATGCAACCCAACCTAGTTGTTTCCCTATGCATCATGGGCATTTCTTAGGAGGGGTTATGTTAGTTAGGAAGTTTCTAGAGGTTATATGGTGGGGGTATGTTAGTCTGAACATTACTTTCTGCCCTTGTTACCAGAGACATGGGAGCCAGGCCCAACTTCCAAATTCCAGCCCACTGGTAAAGGTTATACTTAAATAGGGTTAGGGATAGACTCTGATTCACATGGATGGGCTTCAGGGCAAGCAAGGCTTCTTACTAGAAACTTAACAACAGAGAAATAGCTAGGCCATTGGGAGTCCAGGGTGAGTCCCTCATTTGACCCTCCCAGACCTTAAGAGCAAAAAAAAAGTATTCTAGCAATTTTCTTGTGTTTATAATAGCAACCAATATTTTCAACTTTGCATATTAGTGCAAAACATTATTCTAGCAACTTTCTATGTTTATAAATAACAGTACTATTTTAAATTTTGTCCCTAATCTGATCCCCCCAGCACCAACAACTTCAAGTCATCAAATAATGGCACAGACATTAGGGTTTCAGACTTCATCCTTGATAAAAAGAATAGTTGTGCAAAACATATTATTCTAGCAGCTTTCTACATTTATAATAACAGCAATCCATATTTTACACATTGTCCCTCATATGATCCCTCTCTAACTTGAACTCACTAAATGATAGACATTTTAATTTAAGACCTCATATTCTTTAGAAGATATATACTGCAAAACATATTATCCTTGCAACTTTATAAGTTTATAAATTTTAACAGCAATATTTTAAAGTTTGTCCCTCAGCTCATTCCCCCAAATTTCAAGTCAGTAATGACAGACATTTGAGTTTCAGATTTTCATCCATCAGAAAATGCATGCTAATACAAGTTTGTTATTCTAGCAACTTTCTAAGTTTATAAAAGCAGCATTTAAAATCTGTTCCTATTTTAGGCCTTTCCCCATTACAATTATTGATTGAAGTCAGTAGATAATGACAGACATTTGAGTTTCAGACTTCCTCCTTCAGAAAATGGATGCTAACGTAACACCTGACCTTTCACTCTAGCAACTTTGTAAGTTTATAGGAGTAATATTTAAAATCTATTCCTATTATTTGGCCTTTATCCCATTCAACAGAGACAAGACAGTACTAATTCACTAAGTTTTTCATTGTGTAGGAGCACACACTCACACACATTTACTCCTCTACTGTCCAGTTATCCTTCGCCAGTTTCTTCCAGTTCTGTTCCTTCCACCAACCCAGAGCCAAGGCCCCAGATATAAAAAAGCAGGCTCAATTCCCAAGTCAACTGTCCACTAACTCCACTCAGTACTCACTAGCCGATAATTAAAAGAAAAAAAGGACTGAACTGCAATTTCTGACTGCAGTCACTGTACGAAGTAGTACCTTTCAAATTTCACAATAACCAAATTAAAGCAGAATCCAAGCCAAAAGTACTAGTAACCACCTACACAAGCCTGGAAAAACGAAGCAGGATGTCCCAAAAATTGGTACTTTATTGAGCCACGACACTGAAAGCACACCATAAATGCCTTTATCACATTCAAGTGCGTTTTCGTCATAAAACCATTCGACTTCATCAGATGCTGGCAACTGTACAAAAACCCATTTTTATTTAATTACTTACTAGTTGCAACCTATCAGAATGCTTCAATGTTGCAACTAGTAAGTAATTAAATAAAAATTGGTTTTTGTACAGTTGCCAGCATCTGATGAAGTCGAATGGTTTTATGACGAAAACGCACTTGAATGTGATAAAGGCATTTATGGTGTGCTTTCAGTGTCGTGGCTCAATAAAGTACCAATTTTTGGGACATCCTGCTTCGTTTTTCTAGGCTTGTGTAGGTGGTTACCTTTCAAATTTCAGAAAAAAATTAATTTTATTAAACCTATCTAGAGTATCCACAGCAAGAGATTAACAAAAACAAATAGGTATTTGAATTTCACTTGCAGTGGGTGCCAAAGATAAAGCCCAGTAACTGTTTTGTCAGTACTGCCCCCTCCACCTGCCCAATCAGAAACCTTTAAGTGGTGCCAGAGGCCCATCCTATACGTAATATGTAAGGATGATCCAGTACCTACTCAAGATGACATGAAAAGAGGGTGGCAGGTATGCTGCAGTCTCTTGGACATCCACATAGGACATTTTTTGCTCTTTCTCCTGCTTCCCTTAAAGGGAAATAAAAACAGAACTATATACATATATTTAGCATAAATTGTGCCCTCTCCCTCTGCAGTACAGCATCCAGGGCAATTGTCCCTTTAGCCACACCATTTCTATGTTACTGCTTATAAAAAAGCTTTACGTTAAAATATTTTAACATGATCATGACCAAACCGTGTAAAGTACACACATACTCGAACATTCACTACACATGCAATGTCTAAAATAATTAATTGCATAGCGTACTTTAAAATGAAGTGAGACTTTTACAGATAACAGCAATACAAAGCAAGCCAGTCATATATGATGACAGCCAAACCCTGTTAAACTATTTGATATGGAGGGCAACTCTTTATATATATGTGCATCATTTCAATTACATCAGTATGTCTATGAATGCCCTGAAACAAAACTCCCTCACTTTCCTGTAATCCCCATCCTGGAATGTATGTTCCTAGTTTTACTTGTGTAACCTGTCACAAAAGTTCACTATATTAATTTAATTCCCACGCTGTAATGTAAAAAATTATGCTTATGCACCCAGATCGTGGCTGAAAAGGGTCCAAGGATCAGTTCACTTGTCCAGTAAATAAATACATACCCACATACATACATAAATAAACCTGATTAAAAACTGCAATCTATATGTTTGTAAATTACACTTAATATTAGTAAGAAACCAATTAATAAAACAGCAGAAAATTTTACAGATTTCATTAGTTAGCATGTGCATTCTCTACAAAAATAAAAGTTAGTTTAGCTGTGCATTTGCAAAAAAGGCATAGTTTAAACAAAACAATGACATTGACCACTCTTCAGAGTTTTTTTTTTTTTTGTGCAAATGACTCATACGTTACTTTTGTTACCAGCAACTTCAGATAAAATATGTCACAAGAATGTAAGTAGCAATTAAGTAGATATAATGACTAAATTAAGTGGGAAATAGTCACATAAGCTGCACTGGCTCAGTTTTAAGGTACACCAGTTTAGTCATTGTAAGGAGATAACATACTTAAACCATCGCAACATGCATGTCCTAAAAGCAAAAATTGTTTAAAAATGAAATGGAGGACACTCTTCTCTCTGATTTCTGTCTTCCTCCCAACATTTCTTATGCTTTTACCACAAATGCAGAGTAAAGTTAAACTGAAATGGAACATCAGTACAGTGGTGCTTCTTAGTTCTGCTGTGGTTATATTGGTTTTAACTAAGACTGACTGAATGATGGTTCAGCCTGAATGATTTTGTTTCCTTTTTGTACAGGGCTGTTACAGGCAGGTTGTAGCACCACACTGCTAAGCCATAAATAACGTTTAGGACAGAGGAAGTTAAGAGACTCCTGTATTGCTGTCATGCTTCAGTATAATTTTACACTGTCTCAGTGGTAACATAAAAAATGACAGCCAAAATGAAGAACCAAAAATAAGTTAATTTCATAGCCTTTTAACAAATCTGGCACCTACTTATGCTGTGAGTAGTTCTATTTGTTTCTATATAATACTGTCACAGAGATATTGCAACATTAGGTTAGAACATTATATTTTATTTAGAGTGCATTTCCCACAGAAATGTTCTCATATGGTATGAATAAGACTTACCCCAAACTCAATTTTTCTTCTGTGCATGTTAGCACAAATAGCTTTAAAGATAGTTGTTCATGGAAAGTGCTTCTAAGAGCCTTTTATACTATCTCCATTATGACTTACTGAGCTACGACTTGGTGAGGAATTTTCCAAGCACAATTAGGCAGGAATTAAATCCAATGAAACAAATTCAATTATCATTTTTTTCAGTGTGCAAACCCCACTGCATCATCTCAATGTAAGGGGCAAGCCCCATTCCCAACAACACTGGCACCCATTTAAAAAACACACAAGCAGTGATTTTCTAAGAAAAATAGTAACGGAGAAATTCAGTCTTACCAGTTTTAACTCATCCTGTTAGGACCTTGTCCGGTTTGCACTCAACCAAAGTGTAGTGAAGCCTTTTATTTCCCAGTGTTAAATTAATTATGTGATCAGTAGAAAAACATTTTCTGTGATGAAGCATCATAAGTCATGCATGCTAATTTTGTGATGTTATTAAAAAAACTAAAGACTCCATACATTACTGACTTGCCAGATACACATTACAAAACACACCAAGGGCCAGCCCCAGAGGAGATGCACCACATATGATATGATATGATAGAGGAAGCAATGAAAGGGGTTAATTTTCCTCAAAAAACATCAACAAACAAAAACATCCTTTAAAATTACAAAACCATGCATTAAAAGGTCAGTTAAAACAAGCATGGGAGTCATTTCCTAAGCATAATAATACCCTCCAGAGTAAGAGTATAATAGGAGTAATGGGACTTACAGGGATGAAGGATGCCTTCATTTCTGGCGCCAAGCCTTAGACACTCCTGGGAGGTCTGTCATTCTCTATATACCTATTATCGTTTGCCTAACAGCTGCAGTGGAATACCTAATTAATGATGAACTCAAGTGAATAACAAACATCCATCTTCTACCTACTATACAGCAGTTTGCTTGTAGAAAAAAACTCTAGGGTTCATTTACAATGTACCTCACAGATTAAGAATCAGGCAGAAAGTGGATATATATATATATATATATATATATATATATATATATATATATATATATATATATATATATATATATATATGGGTCTACTTTGATTAACTGAAAACTCATTTCACTGAATTTCAATTCACCCTCAAAAAATCGTTGAAAGCTCAAATCATTGAAAACTCATTTCACTGAATCACATTTCACTGAATGTAAGTACTGTTGGGCAAATAAAATGTATATGCCCTTTTCCCCACTGTAGTATGATCATGGAGTTAGTATATGTAGTTGGGGGGTACATCCCCCTACACTGGGGGGTGTGGGGGCAAAGTACTTAGCTTTTATATTTATGAATCTCATTTCACTGAAGCCTACCAATATAAAACCAAAATTAGGTGGGGGGGGTTATGCCCCCCACACCCACCTAACTATATATATATATATATATATATATATATATATATATATATATTTATATATATATATATATATATATATATATATATATATACATACATATATATATATATATATATATATATATATATTTATATTTATGTACTAACTCCAGGATCACACTACAGTGGGGAAAAGGGCATATACATTTTATTTGCCCAACAGTACTTACATTCAGTGAAATGTGATTCAGTGAAGTGAGTTTTCAGTGACTTGAGCTTTCAGCAATTTGGTGTGAGTGTTTTGAAATTCAGTGAAATGAGTTTTCAGCGAATCAAAGTAGACATATATATATATATATATATATATATATATATATATATATATATATATATATATATATATATATATACACACACACACACACACACACACACACACACACACACACACACACACACACACACACACATATAAAACTTGAGGTAAGGCTCACAAAAATGCATCACTGTACAACTCGTCAAATATTGGTCTACCAAGACCGGTTTACACTGCTGAGTCCTGCCTAGTCCCAAACTACATAGAACATTCCTAAAATGACATAATGACAGAGAGTGTGGATGATTATGTAAATGCATCTGTTATAATCTGGGAATGTAAGGATCAGAAAGGACCCAGACTACTGGCCCACCCTCATTACTATTCAAATGAGGTGTATTTCAAACCACCAGATTGGAAACTACATCTTAACACCCCCCTATCTTTTCTGACTCTCACTCCCAAGATCACCTTCATAACAACAGGAGGATCATATGTAATATAGAGTTCTTAAAACAATGATGCTTATTCATCAAATAATACATAAAAGTATATTTTTAAACTAAGTACACATTATTCCTCCTGAAGGGAGGGTTGATGCAAGATTCAGACTACAGATTATTTCTTTGCATTATCCTGCATTAGGAATTCTAGTTGGTTCAGCATTTCAGATAATTTGAGGTCCAGGTTGGACAACAGGGATTGCTTTACCAGAAGTGGATTTATAGGTTCATAGATAAGTGCTAGGCTAACTGCCTTTGCAGGCCATTTAAGCCTAACCACTTTCCATTCAAAGGTGAGAATCATACCCTGTACCTTGTGTCAGACAGGTTAACACCTTCACCATTATGCCAAACCCCAACCCTTTAAGACATTGATCAAAGCATATACTTGCTGCATTCACAAAATACTTTTCCACATTATACTTTGAAGATGTGGCAACAGGTGCTTCTTTTTCATAAATAGTGGAATATTTGGAAGTTCTTCCTCTGTCTACCCTAACTCAAGAACAAGTGTTCTTTTTTTTGATACATCCAATCATGCAATAAGAAATTATACTGGCCATGAAGCATCAGTCTATAGGTAAAACACTTGGGTGGGTTGTGATCCCTCTTAAACATATGCATGGGAAAAATTGAAGTTTATTCCTAAATTTTTCTCTCTTATTTATAAAATCCATAATAATATGCTCTGTGGCTTTACAGATCAGACTTGTCAAGCTAATGGGGTGATATTTCCAGGGTCAGATAGTTTCCAGGGTCAACAGTGGCACCACATTTGTGCAAGGGGAAGACAATGGCAATTCTCCACTCTGCTGGAATGAAACCTGTACTTAGGCTGTGGTTGAATAGGGTGCTCAATGGTTAAGCCAGTTCTTGCTGAAGATGGTGCAGATTACAGCCTGGGATACTATCAGGTCCCATGGAAGCTGTGTTTTTTGTCTTGGATAGGGCCTTTAGCACTTGATCTATGGAGATGTGAGGTGCGGGACAAGTATCAGGGATGTTGAAAGGACCTTTGGGGGGACAGGAGGGTGAAGTTTGTGCAGAACCTATCTTCTAGCAGGTTGGCTAAGTCAAGAGGATCAGTGCAAGTGATACTGTTATGTAGTAATTCAGAACAAACCTGGGCTTTGCCATGGAGGTTCCTGACGTAACTGCAGAAGGCTTTGTGGTTTCCCTTTGTTTCAGAGGCTAGTTTCGATTCATAATTGGCTATGAAGGTTTTCACTAGTGATCTAATTTGCTTGTTGAGGCTAAGGAGGGAGTTTTTCCAGTTTGGAATATGTTCCTTTTTACCCTTGGACAACAGTTTCTTCCTTTTGTTGTAAAGTCTATTGATAGAGGATGACCACCAAACAGGTTTGTGTTTCCTTGAGGAGCAGGTTTTAGTTCTATTGGGTATGGCTGAGTCCATGCAGTTGTACAGGTGCTTGTATACTGCATTGGCGTACTGTTCAGCATAGTTGTCTGCATCCTCTGAGAGGAGCAGTGGTGTGAAGCTACTGATACCCTCCTGATGATACTATCAGATGTTCACTAGAGGGGATATCCCACAGGGTAATTTATTGGGGGATTCACATTATGCACTGGAACCACGGCTGATGACAGCCATCAGAAATGCACACACACCCGCTGAAGAATGCCATAATGAGGCACACACTCATACCAGAAATATCAAAGAGCATGTGTTTAGGCTGCTGAAATTATGGTTCTGGTGCCTAAATACATCTATGTGAGTCCTGAAGTACAATCCACGTACATGCACGGAAATATCCTCCGCCAGTGCCATGCTACACAACATCATCCTGAGAAAGCAGGTTCAGCAGGATCAACAATGGGAAGGTTCACACATCCCATCACCAATGGCAAGGTCACTGCAGCCACATACACGTGTGAGGAGTCAGAGGGAGAACCAGCAGCTGCTGTGGGTGTAGGCAGATGTAGGCATGCTCAATATGCCCTAGCACACTCATTTACCACCTAAGTGGCTAAGACCTTCATCCTACACACATACATATAGTAACATTGATACCAGGAAATATTCACACCCATTACCTACCCATGTAATGGCTGTGTACTGCTAGCATCAAACAGAGTCAGCCCTGAATTAAAAATGTTGCAACTGCTGGATTTACAAGCTAAGTGTTGAACCTGGAGTGTATTGTGTAATAATATGAATGAATGGCATATACTTGCATGTTGTTACTTGATAATGTAAACAAGTAAAAGGTGGGTGATTTGCAGAGAAATAACATGGGACAGCAGAGACTTGTGTGACTACATGTGTCCTCTATCAAGTAGTAGGCCTCAGGCATTAAAGATTCACATGTCCATACCTCTTAAAATTCCTGATGGTCGTTGAATATACTCAGTTCAGCATCATACTTTTGTATTGAAAAATCACTAAAGAGAGAAGTTAAAAAGTAATAAAATGTCTGAGTCTATCAACTATCTAGCTTTCTACGACCAAAATATGGCAAAGGTACAATTAGAAAAACAACATCACAAACGCAGATATACTAAGCACTAAGTCAGCAATGCACCCTAAGCATCAGACACAAATTCTATATAACCTTAGGTTCATAGGTAGGTACGAGGGCATTTTTAAGCCTAGCCAGAGTGTGTTGGCTTTCACCGCCCTGTTGATTAATTAACTGAGCCTCTGTCAAGCAGAGCCAATGAAGTGATCCCAGGGGTGTATTTTCTGTTACCCATGCATTCGTCAAGGCTTCTTTTGAAGAGTGTTAGTGAGGGGTTCTGCCTAATGTAGTTAGGAATTTTGTTTCAAAGCATGGGGAGTCTCTGTGACAGGAATCTATCCCTCCAGCATGTTCTATTTATTGTTTTGGTGAGGTTTTGCTCACTAGAACGCGTGGCTCGCAGTGACTTGGATTTCTTTAGGTGGAGCATGTCCATCACTTCTGAGTTGGACATGGCTTTGTAAGTCAGGCAGAGATCACCTCTGAGTAAGCAATATGCCACTAAGTACAGCTGGAGTTTTTTCAGTCGGGCTGCATAGGACATATGTTTGAGGCCAGTAATCCTCTTGGTGAGATGCTTTTGTGGTCTTTCCAGCTGTTGGAAGTGTCTTGGGAGGTACATCCCAAATAGGGCATTGTACTCTATGATGGGTCTGATGAGTGATGAGTGATGAGTAGAGGGGCACTATAACCTCTTTATTTCTAGATGCGAACCCCTTAGTAATTAGATGGGCCACATAGAAGGATTTCCAAACTACTTTGGCAATATGATTGTCAAAGGAGAGATTGCTATCTACCTGGGTCCCCAGATCTCTTATTACCTCTTCTGTATTAAGGGGGCTTCCGCCTATGTGGTAATTCATGGGTGTTTTGTTTTTCCCAAACGGGATGACTATGCATTTTTTGGCATTTAGCTTGAGGCCATGACTTTGACACCAGGTGTCTGTCTCAGTAAGGCCTTTTTGAAGGATGTCCGTGTCAGCCGGAGAGTCAATTATGGCTCCCAGTTTGCAGTCATCGGCGAACTTGGTTATCCATAGTCCTCCTGTGTTTGCCTGTACTTCTGAGAAATATATGCCAAATAGTAGGGGTCCCAGAACCGAGACTTGTGGGACACCATTTGTGACTGGTTTAGAGTCGGACCTGGAGCCCGCTATTCTTACCGTGTGAGTTCTGTTTGTAAACCAGATGGCAACCCATCTTGTGACATAGGGGTTTATGTTCAGGCTGCTGAGTTTTTCTATAATACCCAATTGAGGAATGAATCCAAAATATAGAAAACAAGGATATGGCACAGTTATCATCACTTGCACAAGGTGCTGGCGTGTGTGTGTGTGTGGGGGTAGGAAGCCTAGGTTGACACAAAAGGTTGGTGAGTGTGTGTGAGTAAGAAAGAGAAGCAGGCAGACATTTGGATAAAATAACAAATGTCCAGTGAGACAAAATGAGCTTTAAGCTTCATGGCTAAACCATGTAACTGTTGTATGTGTGTGTGTGTGTGTGTGTGTGTGTGTGTGTGTGTGTGTGTGTGTGTGTGTGTGTGTGTGTGTGTGTGTGTGTCTGTCTGTCTGTATGGGTCCTCCAGGTGAAATTGGTGTGTGTTAGCTCTACATCTTTGTATGTTGGACAGGTACAAGCCATACATGGTAGAGGTGGCAGTTCATCATTGTCATACCTGACTACAAGAACTGGCTCTGCAAGGAGTTGCACTAGTATGTCCACAACCACAGTCAGATGCACTACTGCTACCTGAATGTGACTGATGTCTGCTGGGCGAGCTCCCCTCACGAGGAAGCCCAGGACCATGATCCCATGTCCTGCCAAATCTGGGTGTGGACACCTCAACCACATGATTGGGCATGACCATGTCAGCTAA
Source organism: Protopterus annectens (assembly GCF_019279795.1). Lineage (NCBI taxonomy): Eukaryota > Metazoa > Chordata > Ceratodontiformes > Protopteridae > Protopterus > Protopterus annectens. The sequence continues at coordinate 1,393,373,584 of NC_056731.1, forward strand.
CAGCAAATGATGTGACTGACCTACACCCAGGAGAATGCTGCCCCCATCCCAGCAGACGTACCATCACAGACACTACCCATTCCAATATGTCATTTGTCTAATCCATTGAATCAGTAACAAGGTGGAGGCAGTCACACATGTCAGCCTGTGATACATCTATAACCCTAAGCATTTCTCTGGAAGACCTATAGAAAAATACTTGTGCATCCATGATGGCCCTAAAGATATGTCAAGTGGCACAGGAAGACACACCTGGATCTGTTGGAGGATGGACAGCAGGCCTCCTCCGAGCACCACTAACAACCCTCCTGTGTGGCACCTCGCCCACACTTTGGCTATGGCCAGAGTCAACAGACACTGAAACTGCAGTAACTACACTGCCCTGATAAAGTGCCTCACCCTCCACCTGTCCAACATCTGAGGGCTCACTAGAATGGGATGACATAAGCCTACCGGCTGTGTCCAATGGAATTACAGGGATGGCTGAATGTCAAAGTCAGTGTCAGATTCAGGCTCTGCACCCAACTGTGCCTCAGTTTGGCCACTATCATCACCAGAGTCTGACAATACTCTGACAACAGGTGGTAAGAGTCCTACACTTCCATTGTCAGGATCACCTGTGATAATAAACAACAAACACAGAAAATAAGTTAGTAGCTGCGCTACTATAGTCAAATGTATGCTAACAAACTTACACTGGTACCACTACTACAGACAGTGCAGCAATACACACAACAGTCCTGAAACCCACATCACACATATGGATAAAATATATATTTCTCTGAACTCAATACCAGACACGAAACACACCAATTCCAGTCAAAAATAAAACATGAAGTAAAAACTGGAAGCCACAGAAAGCCAGGATAACCAGTAATCCACAAATGTTTATTGATAAACCACAGGCTAAGCGCTTTCGTCTTGTAAAAAAGACATCTTCAGAACCTGACTTTACAAAAGCAATGTGAGTTCAAATACTGTTACAAATCAAAGTAAAAAAGACACACCCTCACTCACACATCTCTCAGGATCAATTATGTGACCCACAACTTAGAACATTAAAGACACATTACACTAAACTTTTATGTTAAAAACCACAATTTCCTTACATTAATATATATTCTTTAAAACACACCCCTGTGTGTACCTTTATGCTATTTAAATAATTTTATATTTTATTTGATCTTAATTTTAATTCGCTAGCTATGGAGATATTTTCATTTAGTCCTGGCAAGGTTGTTGCATCAAACCTAAGCTGCCACAACATCTCTTTGTGCAGCAGGTTGTTTTTCCAGTCACCTGGAAATACTTGCAATGATATTTGATCAACAACAAAAAATGTAAATTTAGTATAAATTGCTACAGGACATCGAGTGCCATGATAGTGCACTTTTGTTGTCTCCTTTTGATATACTATATAAGTGCTGATAAACTCTGTTGTTCAGTGCATTGTTGTTTTTTTTCCAATATAAAAAGCCTGACAAGATGAGCATACTGCAAAATAGATAATTCTTTCTGAAGTGCAGTTGTATTTGCCATCTTTCGCATATCTAACTATTCTGTCATTTGTGCCAGCATGTCTAGATGAGGTTTTGCATATAATTTCAGATTCATCTGTGTATTGTATGCCAGCATGACTAGCTATGATATTGTAAATAAGTTCTTACATGTTGATTTATGATCTGTTTGTACAGAATGTTTTAAAGACTGGAAAAGTGCCCTGTTACATTTCTAACTGTGCATGTTTGTGAAGAAAGATTCTAAAGGCAAACTGTCTCAGATTCAGTTGATCTGCAGATGATGTCATCAGAATGTTGATAGTTGCTATGTGTTACTGTCAGAAGCTGAAAGACAGGAAGGAACTTTAGTAAATAGCTGTTAGTTGATTTTCAAAATCTGAAAGGAAAATTAGAACTGGAACAGTTATGACAGTTAGGCTAGTCTATAAAAGAGCCTGCTGAAGTCAGTTGCCAGTTAAATAACTCAGTAGTAAGTTGTCAGCTACAGTTAGAGCCAGTTGTGAGATGTTCACAGATGTACTGTGCAGTGGACAGCCAAAAGGACTCACCAAGAACTGTAAGCCTGCATTTGTTTTGTTGTAGTAATTTAGTATAGATCAGGGACAATGTTCTTTAGTCAGATAAGAAATTATAACTAATCAGTTAGAGTTTTTCTGAATGTTGGATTTCTATCCTACAGTATTGATTTAATTTTCCTGGTGATTGAGTTCTGCTTGTTTATTGGAAAGTACTGTTTTATATTTTTAATTGTTTTGCTCATTATTAAATATTTTTATTAACTTATATTGTGGCTGGTTAATCAGTGTTTTTCTTTAGTGATTTGGGCATGCTTATACTTGGCCTGATAACTTCCCGAGCCACTCTGAAAGCCTGGCTGCTTAGGTCATTTGCTATAATTTGTTTTAATATCTAATTTTCATAATTGGACATCCTTTTAAAAGGGCATGAAGACACTCTGATTGGTGGCAGAATTACTGTATTACTTTGGGGGAGGGACACAGCTGGAAGTCTGTGTCAGGCTTTCCCAGAAGTGTCTGTATGTGTGAGATTTAATTTATTTAAGTGTGAGTGTATCAAAGGTATTAAATTGGGGCACATTGCTCTGAACCATGTAATGAGTTACATTAGGTATGAACAGAAGTATACAGTCCAGTCCCAGGCTATATAGTATGTTCCTGTTGTGCGCTTAGGGAAAAATTGTGAAATATTACTCTTGTTTAAGTGACAGTCTCACATTGGAGTCAGTAGTGAGGATTGAAGCTGCTTAGTTACTGGCCCTGAATAGTAAGGGATGACACATTATTGTTGACAGTTCAGTAGGATATTATCTGGACATCACACCTCCAGTGCATGTCTACAAAGTTTCCTCACCTGGCAGCTACGTTCCAATTTAAAAATGTATGTCCAACCTGCTTGGCACTGCTGCTCTCTGCTTAACATTGTGCAAATACAGTTGGCATCATTGCTCAGGTTTGTGCACAGCCAGTAAATGTGATAACAGGAATTGGCAGGAAATCATTAGTTGCCCTTCTCAACTTTTGGTATTAGACATGTCTGGTGTTAGAGAGGAAGATACCCCATTTATGGTACAGAGGTGGGGTGTTCAGGAGTCCAGAATATTTATTGGATTCCTGGTAAAGTGCACAGTCAGTGGCTAGAGTACTGTTTTGGCTCCCAGTACAAGTCGAGGCTTGAAGTAGCTTGGCTAATGCTATATCCAGTGCGACTGGCATCCCATGCACTAGAGAACAGTGTAGGCACCACTACAATTACCTACAAAGGTGCAAGAGGGATACCTTCAACCAGTGATTGACTGAGTTTCAAACTGGTGACATCCCACAGTTGTGTAAGTATGCTAATAAAGAGAACTTTTAATACATAGACAGCAAAATATAGGCAAGACTGGTATGCATAATGCTCTTCTTTTTTTTTCTTTTTTTTCTTTTCACAGCTAATGCAGAAATTAAGTTGAATCGGCAGGCTCATGATGATCATTTGGAAAGACTGAGGGAAGCAAGTGGTATGTATGCAGCACAAGAGAAGTACTATTGTAGCTTTAAAAGTTAATGATACTTTTTTGTTTTCTATACAGTAGTAGCAAAGTGAGCATGCATATCCTAACTGTAAAAGCAAGTATGCATGTGTGAAGATATGGGAAGGCTGCCAGCCTAGCTAGATAGAATTTGTAGATAACTTTGTCATTTGTAAATATTAATGTAAGCCAAAGGGTTGTTCTCTTAAATGTGAAAAGACTGCATTGGATGTTGAACTGAAAAAAAATGTAACAACAGTGCACTCTGCTGTACAAAAGCTGATAAGTCAAGCATTTCATGACTGTCTTTGATCTCAGGGCTCGAAGCCAAGATGTCTGGATGTAGGAATTCTAGCTATTGTTTTGAGACCAGAGTTAATTGATAAAATTTGCATGTATAATTTATTTTATTACTCTGGCCTCCTGACCAGGCACAAAAACAAAAGGGCTATTAACCTCTGAGTTTCTGTTAGCCTGGGAACCAGAAAGAAATTATGTAATCTGAAATGAATGGTACTGTGTTATCAATTTAAGGACAGAAAGAATGAGGGCATTTAGCATTTGTCTTGAGAACACTCAAATCACCAGCACTCTGCCTGTGTCTATATGTAAGTTTATTTTAGAACTGTGTTTTTTCTTAGATATAGCTAGGAACTAGGAAGATTAGATTAGTTTTTTTTCTGTATTGATGTCAGAACTTTTCTACTGTATTATTTTAAGTATTTCTCTGTGATCTCTGAACTCTTGACTAACACTGTGTAGTAAGAAGTATTGTCTTGTGTTTTTATTTTTTGTTATTAAATATTTTTAAACCTTTCAACTGTGGCTGTTTTGTGTAGAGATAATATAAGCTCTAAGAGTACATTGCATGTATTTAGTGATATTGTACAAAGCCACTCCAATAGCCTTGCTGTTCAGTCACACTTACCATTTGGATAATAATATTGCACAGTATAATTGGGCACCCTTTCATAAGGGCCTTTTAGTAGCTGATAAATATTTGTGGGTAGTGGCAAGTGGTACTACAGTATAGTCTGGGTAAAAGGGGCACAGCTGGAGAACCCATGCCAGCCTTCCCCAGGAGTGTCTGTGTGGTTGTATATAACTCTTACCTCAAAGTGTGTGTGTGTCAGCTACTTGTGCAGGGACACAAAGCACTGGTTGGACAGAGAGGGTACTGGAGGTTTTAGCTTGCCCACTATGCTGAGATCTGGACCCTATAGCTGTACCAGTGGGGAGTCTTATTGGGGACCTGGAGAGAAAGGGAGAAACCATCCCCAGACTATGATCTCTGTGTGCTCTTAAGAGGAAGAGTACTTTACTGTGTGTGTACTTATTATTCTTTCCCTATATGGATGACCCTCACTGGTGTAAGTGGTGAGGATTAAGGCTCCTTGATTGCTGGGCCAGTGCATGGCATCACAGCATGCATAAGTCTGTAGTACAAAATAACTTTAGGAGTCAAATGTAAGACTGTATTTGGAGGTAGTGGGTTTAAATTCCACAAGTATCAACTTTATAATACTGCATTTCTTTAACAATATTACATAAATTAAACTCTATACAAGTGGCATAAATGTTCTTCTGTTAAATGAAATCTGTATACTTGGACTAAGCATATGTGCAAGGATTACTTTGAGCAATCCATAATTATAATTTGTAGTTGTTATGATGTATACTTAAATATAATAGTTCAGATAAAATAACTGTATAATTGTGATAGTGCATTGTATGTCACATATGATTATACTAATTTTATCTCTTTTTTTCTCTCACCCCAACCCTTAGCTCTTTTTTTATTTTCTATTGTGTGTCATCAAAATATCTCACTGTCATCCATCTGTAACAAATCACTAAATGCTTCACAGCACAGTGAGGTAGGCCAATCACAGTGGGTCAGCCTGCCCCTACTTTACCAGCTCCGGCACCAATGCCTAGCACATCTGGGACCCAACCTGGCAGCAATGGGAATAGTGGAAGAGGAGGGGATTTCAGGAGATGGTTTAGTGTGTAGGGTCATGCATAGCACCATTGGTGTACACCTATGCCTCATGGAGAGGCTGGTGTCCCTTGTAGTCCACAGGAGGAGAAGACATCAAGCACTCCAGCACCCAGCAGAGTAAGGGGGCATTGATGACAGTCCTGTGTGTGAGGACTAAATTCTCACTGTCTCCATGTTTGATGGGCATGAGCTTGTGTTGCCCCCTCCCTCACCCCAATCATGGTGTTCCCTTACTTGTTGTTTCCCTCACCCTCCCTGTGTCTTGACATGTTTGTCTTGTTTGTTTGCATTTGCTTCCTCATCTACCCAACTTACCTGACCCAGAAATACCAATGTCTCTTACCCAGCATTCCTCTCTTACTGAAATAAAAAAATGGGCACCTGTCCCACAAAAAAATATTGTCCCATACATAGCTGTCTATTTTGCACATGTGTCTTCTTGACACACTTAATTTGGTTCAATTGGCTATATAACATGATTGTGCTGTTGTCATGCCTCTTTGTGGAGGTGACAATCCAAATCCAGTAAATATTCTGTACATATTTTCACTTTACACTGTTAAAGAACTGGATAGCTATGGTTCTTTCCTACTTCTCTCCTGCAAATTCCTGTATTTCTTTTCCTTTGCTCTTCTCTCTGTTTGCTCCCTAATTCACCAATTCCTATCTACCCCACTTCAACACCTGTAATCTGGTCAGAAAATAGAATCACACACAACACACATAAGTACCAAATAAAGCAATGGAACCCTTCACTTTTTGGCCTCGATGTTTGCGTGGAGTTTGGCATCGAGCACCAATGCCAAGCAATGGTGAATGCCTCTTTCTTGGAGGGGTAATCTCTGCACAATGCTGCTTAAACATGCAGCACTAAGGTAATACACATTAACACACTGTGAAGGTAGTATAAAGAATAATTTCATTGCATTATCACTATTTATTTAAAAGTATTACATACACCTGGATTTGAACCTAGTACAATCTGAGCTCAAAAAGAAATGTTTCAATGCATTTACACTTACTGCCACAGAGTTAGCTAAGCAGCAGGCATGTTTCATACACTCAGTACTAACTCTCAGAATTTTAGCAATGAGCCTCACATTTGCACACTGCTTGACTACACACAATCAGGGAAAGCAGTAAAACTGAGTATCCTACATGGGAAAACTGCCATCCATTGTGCAAACCTGTTGCTTGCCATTGCACTATGCACAGTAAATATTAGCATTTCTGTTTACTGTCCATTTAGTCATCATGCCATGAAACTACATGTGGAAACATAACAAAATGAAGGCCCTGTCTAAGAATATGGCAAATATTTACAATGCAGCAATGTGTTACCTCCTCCCATGTACTGCAACCCTGGTTTATCAGTACTTGTTGACAAATATATCAACTACACTACATAAATTAATAACAAATGTTGTTATATACATACCTCTCAACTTCTTATAGCAAGAATTCTGGACAAAGCCATAAATAAAAGTGGCACAAAAGCCCAAAACTAGGGACAATTTTTAAATATTGCTCTTACATGATTAGAACATTGATAGAATAACAGGTTTTGCATTAGCATGAATTTTCTGAATGGTATGAAGTCTAAAAGTCAAATGTCTGTCATTATTTTCTAACTTCATTCTTAATTATTTGCCACTAATTTGTCAATTTGTAAAATTTTATGAAAAATGGACCAAAAATATGAGGCAAAAATCTGTACATTCTGTGAAAATCTATACAGTTGAGATGTATGGTGATATACCATGCACGTCGTTAGAATGACAATACACATTCAGATGTACAAATACCTGTAGTAATATGGACACCTGTTTGCATATTGTTTGCAAAGCTGTCTCCTAAAGTATACCTGCACATTGGAACACAGCCACTACATACTATTGATTGCACACTCAAAGCTGGTAACATGCAGAACTTGAACTATCTTGACAGCTGAACATGCCTACACATCAATTTTATGCAGGCCTCCAAACATCTTCTGTCCAACATCCACTGCTGATGTCAACCACCATAAGTTGTCCGGCAGACTTGTAAAAGTCAGATTTGTACTGTGGCACTTGCATAAAGTACTGTGTTCTCTAGTCATAGTACTTAGATAGGTAGGAGTTCTGTTCTCACTACAGTCAACTGAGAGGTGTGTGTGTGTGTGTGTGTGTGTGTGTGTGTGTGTGTGTGTGTGTGTGTGTGTGTGTAGCCAGAAGCGCATAACTGTGTATCTGACAGTTACCACACCAATTCCATGGATTGACAGCATTTTGACACATGCACAAGTCTATGCATCCATTTCATGCAGGCCTGCCAACATCTTCACTCCAAAATCCAGTGTTCATGTCCTCTACCATAAGTTGTCCTGCAGTCTTGTAAAAGTCAGACTCGAGCTGTAGTGCTTGCCTTAAATATCGAGTTCTCTAGTCAGTGTACTTGGATAAGTAGGTGTTCTGTTGTCACTGCAGTCAACTGGTGGCTGTTTATCCCCTTGTTTGACATTGCAGAGTTCATTTTACACCAGTACTTGGGACATTGCTATTAGCATTTTCTCCTCACTAGACTCTACTCATGTCATCAACTATAAAGTGTTGTCTGACACTCTCTAAATTGGACTTGAGTTGTGGTGCTTGTAAATACAGAGTTCTCTAGTTTGCATACTGAGATAGATAGGGGTTCTGTTCTTACAGCAGTCAACTGTGTGTGTGTGTGTGTGTGTGTGTGTGTGTGTGTGTGTGTATGTGCCCCTGCTTGAGAATACAGAGTGCATTTTACACCAGCATGCAGGACACTGCTATTAGCAGACACTGCTGTTGGCATCAGCTATAGCTGATTTGCAAATACATTTCATCCTATACAAAACAGATTACAGTGACAGGGATTTCGGTCTATCAAAATATGTCATGGCATTGTTTGTAGGTCCTGTGTTTTCCTGGTGAAAAACCCCTGTGGTCTCTCCAGCTGCTGCAGGTGTTTGGCGAGGTACATGCAAAAGGGAGCATTATACTCTTATTACTATTCTGATGAGGTTCGAGTACAATGCTGTTATATGGGTCTATATTACCTTATCGAAAAGACGTAATATTGAATGGCTTTTCATTGAACCAGAAAAGTCGAAAGTTGAAAACAGTGAAAATGACAGTGAGTGAATTATTTCCCTGGGAAAGAAATTGATAGCCCTACCACTAACAAAACATAACAAAGTGAGGGCTTTGCCCCTCACACCCCCCAATGTGGGGGGCTGTGCCCCCACACCCCCTAACTAAATATACCAACTCCAAGATTGCACTACAATGGGGAAAAAAAGCAAACTCACAAGGATGGCCAAGCGGTTTCTTTCCCAGGGAAAAAATTCGCTCATTCACGTTTTTGCTATTTTCAGCCTTCATCTTTTCCGGTTCAATGAAAAGCCATTCGATATTATGGCTTTTCGATAAGGCAATAGGAACCCCAGTCATATCATCCAGAGATCTGGATACGATGGGCTGACTTATGAGGTACACAACGTAGCCTTCCTATACCACTGTGGACACTTGGTGGTCAAAGTTCAGATTGCAATCTATATGTGTTCCCAGGTCTTGCACCACTGGGTTTCAGCATAGGGGGAGTGTAGTCAATGTTGTAATTAGCAGGGAATTCCACTTTGCAGAAGACCAAAATAAAACCACAATTTTACATTGATTTGTAGACTGTGTGGCTTTGGCACCAATCATTTGTCTGTGTTGCCCTCTGCTTTAATATATTATCATTGGTGGACTCAATGATTGCACCCAATATGCAAGAATCAGCAAGGTTGGTAAGCAAAAGGCTGTATACTTTATCCTGTACTAATAGTTTCCAAACAGTAAAGGGCCAAGCACAGATCCCCGGGGTACGCCACTGTTGACAACTCTACTGATAGAGGTTGATTCACCAACTTTCACAGTATGTGCTTTGTCTGTGAGCCAACTGGCTAACCATCTAGTGACATAAGGGTTAATCCCAAACTGTGAGAGTTTCTTAATAATACCTAGTGGGGGATTGTGTCATAACCTTAGGCCATACCAAGATAGGCAGTATGCACTGTCCTAAATTCATCCAGGCCTAAGACACAGAATCAATAGGCTGTGACAACATAACAGATCACCTATAGCATGACTCAGCACATGCACCTTCCTGACATTGTTGAATACACACTTCAACACATCCAGGACTATGCTCCCACAGAAGGGTGTACATCAACATGCATCTGAGTTGGGGGGGAACAACACCTGATAAATGCATGTAGGGACACATCCTGACTCTCCTCATCTGTGAGGGAGACCAACATGTCACTGGTAATAACTGTGTGTGTGCTACAGACCTGTGTGAGTTGCTAATGCTACATCCATGTTTGTTACATCTGTTAGATGACCTCAAAGAGGTCATCAAGGGCATGCATGATGACAACACTATCATCCTGTGGAACTTGGCCAGGCCAAAGTATTTGACACAACTCTACACTGAGATATTCACCCAACACAGTCAGATGTGGCCATAAACATCTATATCACCAGTGGGTAGACCACTGGATCACATACATGGGATCTAAAGATACTGAAATGTGTGAAGTGATCTACATCTCAGGTCCAGTGATCAGGTCTGTACATCAGAGCTGTCTGCTAGGCCCTTTCCTGTCCATTATTTATGTCACAGATGTCACGAATGACATACACATCCTGTGTTTAAACAGCTGTCTGGAGGACTACAGATTGTGGGCAGTCATTGGCTTCCACCGTAATATTAGTATAATACAGACAGCATCAACACACACAAAATATTGCTGCCACAGCCATGACAACACATGAGCTGAAACAAAAATATGGGGGGATTTGTTATGTTATGAAAACAAATGCACAACCCAAGGATAATGTAGATATCACATCCTATAAGCAGACCAACTGATATGTGACCTGTGTCCTTGGGTAAATAGTACGTGGAATGTCCACTAGCATGTGGCCACAGAGATGACAACTCCCTTGTATGTAATAACAGCACTGAGTATGTGATGGACATCCACATCAAAGGCCATAATACCTCCATAGTTCACAGCCTTCAGCACACCAATAACTGAGTGCAATGCACCCTTCTTCATGTACCTCCCTACACATCTTCTAGTGATCATAGGCAGTTACTAGGCTATTGGCCCTAAGAGCTTTAGAAGCCTAGCCAAGAATTTAGCCCATGTTCCAACAGGTTAGCACCCAATGGGACACAGGTGGAATCCCAGGGGTGTATTTTCTGTTCCCCATCCAGTTATCCAGGTTGCACTTTAAAAAGGTTAATGAGGTACTCTGCTTGATGTGGAGAGGGAGTCTATTCCACAGAAGGGGGAGTCTCTGGGGCACAAATCTGTCCTGCCAATAAGTTCTATTGATGTCACAGACCAGGTTTAGGTCACACGTGTGGGTTACTCAAGTGGAGGCCTTGGATTCTTCTGGTGAAGAACCTCTGTGGTCTCTCCAGCTGCTGCATGTGCTTTTTGAGGTGCATGCTGAAAGGGGCATTGTACTCAGTAATGGGTCTTATAAGGGAAGAATACAGGGACGTTGTGACCTCCTTGTCCCTGGATGAGATACCCTTACTAATGAGGTGGGCCATGTAGAAAGCTTTCTATTCAACAAAGGTAATATGGTGTCAAAAGTCAGTTTGCTATCAACATGGGTGCCCAAGTCCTTCATGACTGATTGCATGCTTAGAACCTTGTTATTAATGTGTTAATTTGTGGGGACATCAGTCTCCCCAAAGGGGATGATGTTGCATTTTTTGGCATTCAGTTTAAGGCCATTTATCTGGCACCAGTCATTCCTCTGGGTGAGATCCTCTTGGAGGAAGTCCACATCACTAGAGGAATTGATGACAGCACCCAACTTGCAGTCATCCACAGACTTGGTCAGCCATAGCCTACTGGTTTTGGTCTGCACCTCAGAAAAGTATATCCCAAACAATAGAGGCCCCAAGACCGATCCCTGGGGTACACCATTCATTACGGGTCTACTGCTTGAGGTGGCTTCCCTTATTTTGACTAGGTGGATTTTGTCAGTGAGCCAGTTTCCTACCCATCTGGCAACATACAGATTGATGCCTAGTTGAGAAAGTTTATCTATTGTACCTGAGTGGGGGAATAGTATTGAAGGCTTTGGCTAGGTCAAGGTAGGCGATGTGCATCATCTTCCCCTCACCTATTGCTTTGGTGACTGTCTCAAAGAAGTCAACCAAATTTAACAGACATGACCTCTCCATGATGAAACCAAACTATGTGGGACTGAGTGTTTGGAGGTTGCCAATGTCCTTGTTAATAAGGTCCATGATAATCTGCTCCATAGCCCTGCATATCAGGCTAGTTAGGCTGATGGGTCTATAATTTCCTGGATTGGTGGACACTCCACCTTTGTGCAAAGGGATGACAGTGGCTGTCCTCCACTCGGCTGGGATGAAGATGGTACTCAAGCTTTGGTTGAATAGGGTGCCTAATGGTGCTGCAAGTTCCTGCCTGAGTTCATGTAGGATGCAGCCTCGGATGTTATCGGGTCCCATGATAGCTGTACTGTTTGCCTTTGAAAGGGCAGTGATGACTTGCTCCCTAGAGATAAGGGGAGGGGGCAGGTGCTGGGGATGTCCTGATTTACTGATGGGGTGATAGAGGGGTGAAGTTTTTACTGAATCTGTCTGCAAGCAGGTTGGCTATATCTATGGCATTCGTGTATGTGGTATCCTTAACCAACAGTTCTGAGCAGATCAGAGTGCTTCCTTTGAGATTATGGATATATGTGAAGAAGGTCTTATGATTGTCTTTAGTAGATGTGGCCAGATCGGCCTCAAAGTTTGTTCTGGAGGATTTCACTAGTGTTCTTATTTGCTTGTTCAGGATAAGGAGACATTGCTTCCAATTAGGCACCTGCTCCTTCTTGGTCCTGGACAGCAATGTTTTCCCTTTTATTATACAGCTTATTTATTGCAGAAGTCCCCCAGATAGATTTACTCTTCCCTTAGGAGGATGATTTTGTCCTGTTGGGTATTCTTGATTCCATGCAGCTACATAAATGCTCATATAGTACTTTGGTGTAGATTTGGACATATGTACCAGTTCCTATGGAGGGAGTGAAGGCTGTGAGGCTATTTATCCCTTCCCTCAGGAGGTTGTAATCAGGTTTGGTGAACTTTTTTTGTTTGACCCTAGCTAGGGGGGGGGAGTGGAGTGGGGGATATGGTGACTTCGAAAGTGACCACTTTGTGGTCAGATCTTACCAGGGAGGATGACAGTGTAGAGATGCTACAGTGGTTACTCATGTTGGTTAATACCAAGTCCAAGATATTATCACCTCTTGTGGGGGTGTTGACCAGGTCCAAGGCATTTGCACTTACAAAATCAAGGAATCTCTGGGTATTTGTGTTTTAGCATGAGTAGTTCTTCCAATTTATGGTTGGATAGTTAACGTCACACAGGATCAGGGTAAAGGTTTGAATCTTGATAGATTTAAAGAGGTCCAGATAGGTGGAGTGGGCATCTTGAGTGAAATTTCGGGACCTGTAGCTAGCTATGATATTAATAAGGGTCTTGTGAACACGTAACTGCACCTGGAGTGTCTCCTGTGCATCATACTGTTTGATCAGCTTGGAGGTATGTACCTATTTTATTGGTTGATATCATTTACCTGAACTGCAGGACATCGAACGCCTCATGGGCGAAGTCACGGTTCGTATGGGGCAGGAAATCAAATGATGAGCGGTCAAACAAGGTTAGTCGAGAAAGTGCGTACTGAGACTGTGAAGGGAGGTCACGCTTCAGTGAGGAACAGCCCATTTCCTCACTGTAGTGCGATCTCAGAGTTGGTATATTTAAGTCGGGGTGTGTGGGGGACAGAGGTGAGGTAATTATATCTTAAAGAGGGGAATGACGATATTATGGAATGCACTTTTTAGTGCAAACTATATTCAACATTCCTCTCTTTAGATATGTTAGGTTTTAGATGTTATTTTCTGGTCGAATGAGTGTTTGATAACAGTGCATTCAACCTTATCATGGTAACCCATATTTTATATATATATATATATATATATATATATATATATATATATATACTGGATACTCTTGGAATGACACCAGAAACTAAGTCAATTACTAAAGTCAATCATTTTCTGTTTGTATTGAGGCATCATTCTGGGTTATGGTAGAATGCTGCTTAAGGCTAGGAATGTACCTGCCTGGGACACATATTCAGTGAGCTTGAACATGTCTCTCTTCATATAGTCCATGGAGGTACATCTCAAGCTATTCACACTGACATGGACTATGACAGAGTCATAACAGTACCTGTTGTTGCGAGACTTTAGTGTATGGGTGATATGGAGGATTCTGGCACCTGACAAGCAACTAACTTTGACTTTCTCCTTATCCAGCCTGGTGAGGGGCACATCTGTGTGTCTCATAATGGAATCTCCTATGACTAATATGTTGGGTTTATATTTAGGCCTTAATGGCTGTGAGACACAGGTGTGTGTACTATGCATGGTATGTGGTGTAGTGGGCAATGGAATTTGCTTGTTTTTTTGCCTCTGACGTCTCTTTTGTTTGTGTATGTTTTTGTTGAGGACCTCGGCATATGTGGGTGTGTGTTGTGTAGGTATGGGTGGTGTCTGAGGTGTGGTGTTTGTGTTAACAACCTTCTCAGTGCCAGATGTACTGGCTTGTGAGGGAGAGAGCATAGACTCTAGGTTCTTAATGTATTTGCATCTGTCACAAATTGTGTTCCTAGGTGGTAGTAGTAGAGGGTTGCCCATGTACATGAGGCAGTTGCTACACTGTCTCAGGATGCCCATATCAACCAGACTGGCAGGAGAAAATGTAGGAAAATGTCCATCCATATTTGTCAGAATCTGAGGGAGTGAGGCCAGAGAGAGCTAAGAAAGTAAAGGGTGGAAGGTCTAAGAGGATTACTACAAGGTGATCACATTATTTATTTATTTATTTAACATTTGTTAACTGAGAAAGTCCGACTTGGAAGGAAGCCAATTTTCAGAGGAAGCCTGGGGAGAAATGCTCCATTTGCATGTCTTTGCAAAGTGAGAGGAAACCAGAGCACCCAGAGGAAACCCACACAAATGGAGGGAGGACATGCAGACTCCATATAGAAAGTACCTCAGCCGAAAATCGAACCAGAGAACCTCTTGCTGTGAGGTGACAATGCTACCGCTGCACCACTGTGCCATCTACATTCTACTAAGGGAAAATTTGTAGCTGGAATACCTCACAAAATGTTAACTGTGCAGCTGCAGTGCATGATGTGCAAACAAGCCCAAACCAGCTCAAATGCGAGGTTTAAATACCACAAAAAATAGAAGATTCTAGTAACACAGAAATCCAGCCAATCCTGCTAGTTCCTGCTTTCTTTACCAATGAGCTTGTGCCAAACAAGGTCCAGGCAGCCCTGCTACTCTCACTAGCAGAGGAGATAGGCCCCTACCAACACAAGATGGCTGCCAGAAACACAGAAGGTAAAATCAAACAACTCTGAATGTAGCAAGCCTGTGTCCAGACTATGCTAATCAATTTACAGGTTCAGAACACAGTAAAATTCACAGAAAAGCACAGATTAACCACTTACAGACAAAAACAGAACTTACAGTATGAAAAAATACTGTTAAACAGTAATGAAATGCAGTAAAATGAAGTTAAACATTATTGAATTGCAGTAAATAGCAATGCAATACAGTTAAACAGTAATGAAATGCAGTTAATCAGTAAATTGCTTTAAAGCAGTACAAATGTGATAAATTAGCTCAAAATCACAAAAGTAGAAAACATCTCAAATAAAGCAGCAATTCAGTAGAATACTGTCATCGGTTTAATCAGGCTACTGACAAGCAGTAACAAATCCGGCAAACTAAATGCAGTTGATATGTAACAAGTGTACCACCTTTGCCACAGTGAGCTGTCACACATCTGATTGGCCATACCTAGGTATTCTTTTTGTTGCATAAACATTACTCTCTGTTGGTGTGGTACACCCATCAAGGTGTTACACCACATGTATGTGTGATATCTGTTCTGGTGATGCACACAGTACATAAATAGCTGTTTGACAACATTGATGGCATGGGTGACAATCAAGACAGTCTGGATTGTGCCATATATATCTGCCATGAACAGCAGTCAGCAAGCCTGTAGTGGTCCTAATGTCACATACAAGTATAGCAGTCTCCCTCCTAACACCTCCAGCAGATGTTATAGTGTCAAGATGGCGTGCTTAAATACCCTCATAGACTGCTGACATGTCATTATAGTTGTTCAAGTGTGTTTGTGCAAAGCCATCTATGATGACTCAGAATCACATATGTTGTGTCAGAAACATGTAATTACTGGTGGTGTTATTCTGATATTGTCCATGATTGTACGCACTTTTTTTACTGTTGTCCATGAGCCTGTAACTGTGTCCCACTTGTTAGAGACCTCTGCTGACATTACACTCATATTCAGGCAAATTAGTTTGCTCAGCTTCACAATATGCACCCAACCCTAGTTGCATATAACATCCCTGATAGGTGTCCTTTGCATTGTTCATGTCAGGATCCTTATCTCACAAAGACATTTTCTCCATTGTTATGTCACCTTTTGTGACAGTCACACAATATACATTTTCACTGTGCAGTCCGTACTGCACTATATTTATATATGATTCATGTTCCAGCTACAACAGTCTTCCATTGACATGCTCTCATCTGCTATACATTAAGATGTTTCACCTGCCCTCTTTCCCTGTTCATTCCTACAATTCATCTGTGTGTACCTATTCAATACACACACTTCCTTTGCCTGTTTATTTTAAATGGCAGCCGATCTACCCTTACAGATCATTTACACAACTTTTGTACAGAATGCCTGAAATAGGATATCACAATACTCTGTACTGTATACACTGTCCTGTACTGTGTTTGGACCGTATACATTACTATATGTTAAACCCTGGTGATCATTGTGGCATTCAGCACAATCCTGCTATCCCAGTTTGCTCATAGGTACACAAGTTTGCTATTCATGTTGCTTTGCATGATTTCCTGGCCAGTGACACTGTAGCCAGCCATGAAACTGTGCTTGTTTACGTTTAAACATGGTGTGCAGCATGACTATGTAATTAGCAGTGTTGCTCACCACATAGACATGTAAACTCTGTGTAGGCTTTGCACGAAGCCTACACAGAGTTTATTGAATCCCACGGATTGTCTTTTTTTCTGGGTATAAGATAAATGCCTGTAAGACTACAGTGATAAATGCCAACCATCAACCATCTTTACACCTTGCGCATAATTGTCTGTTTAAAAGGGGAGGATGCCATAACTTACCTGGATATTCAGTTGCACCCATTTTTGTATACCACATTAGAGGCCGTCTATATTGAGATACTCAGAAAGGCCAAAGTGTATTGTAAAAAATGGAAACATTTATGCTTGTGCTGCCATTTATATTGTATGCCTCACAAGACACATGCATATCTCCTCCATCATAATTTTGGATTAAAATTGAAATCATACCTTAGGGTTTCTCTGGGCTGCGGAACAACCTAGGATTTAATGGGACCATTTCTCTCTCTCTCTCTCTCTCTCTCTCTCTCTCTCTCTCTCTCTTCTAGAAATGGTGGCTTAGGGCTGCCCAATTTAGAAAACTATGCTTTGGCTGCTTCAGTATAGGTATTTGGGTAATTTATAAATCCAGACAGGCAAAATATCTGCTCTAAGGTACTAATCCAGCTCCTAGGTGGTCCATTATTATTTTTTAAAAAGTTGTCATTTAAAAAAAGAATTTCAATAAAGAATATAGCCTAAGATTCTCAACTCTTTAATTGTCTCAGTATGAAAGGGATTTGCTAACACGGGTACTTTGAAATGGATACCAGACATGCTCCCTATTAGCAATCCTTCTCATTAGGGTATCTGGGCTTATGAGATGGTTAGGAAATTAAGGGACTATCAGAATCTATGCAACTGGGGCCAAATTTATGGATTTCAGGAACTTCTACTGCTTATCCACAGAAACGTTGATCTTTTACATGAAAGGTATGATTAAATTCAATAATACTAATACTGGCAAAGTTAAAAAGTTTATTGGTCACAATGGTCACCTGGGTAGTTGATTCTAGAAACTTCCATGCTAGATTAAAAAGAGAAATAAGTATTTTAAATATGATATTGATTTTCTCAAAAGGAAAAATTGTAGATAAGATTAGGGGCATGTTGGAGAGATTATTAAATATTCAAGTAAACATGGATCCATGTTATAAAATTTTTGCTGCCCCTAGAAATGCAACTTGGTCTTGAATGTTGGGTTTCTTTGGCTCTCAGTACCAGTTCAAACATTTTTACATCACATCCAAACTTAGTAGGATGTACAGCACTGCCACTTCCATTTGTTGAATGTGTTTTTCAAGGGCTTTAGGGGACTGGATGCATATCTTTTGAGGCTGTCTAGTTCTGCCAAACTTTTGAACCATGTTTCAGAGTTTATGTAACCATATTTAGCCAAGCACTCTAATTGTTAAAGCTGTTTTTTTTTATTATTGGGCCATCCTTTTGTATCTGGTTTGTATAAAAGTAGTTTGCAATTAAAAAAAATCTATTCCATGTGAGGGGCATATAGGATCAGGGAAGGCAAAAGCATAATTTAATAACTTGGTGTTATCTTCTCATGAGATAAACACAGAACATGTGTTAGTAAGGACTTAGGGTGTCGAGTGGCTGAGGAGGCTTTTAAATTTCAATCCATTAAGACTTAGAATTGTCAATATTTGTAAACTATTATTTATCACTGAAGCCATAGCATTTTGACAGCAAATATCACCATCAGTTTTGTATTTGTGTGGTTCTCAGATGGCACTGAGCAGCAACACACAACTTACACTCTTTTCATGATATTCACACAGCTGTTCAAATATCGTTGATATTCATAACTATTAGTAAGATAGATCAGCTCAGGACTGATTGGGGATTAGAGAAAACAGCAAATGTTCAACTAATTAAGGGTACCTAGTGGCAAATTAATGATACTCTCAAAGTAAATGCTGACAGCTTGAAAATGTTATCAAATGGAGATGCAAGATTGCTGCAAAGTCAGAATTTGAGGATACCCTGTTCAAGATTTGCATTTCATTTCTTTTCTTTTTTTTTCTGTGAGGTCACATAAAGAAATATAATACATATACAACATTTGCACAATAGAATACAGAATTTTTTAGTAAAATATGTATATGGATTATGGCTTCTATTAAATTATACAAAATTCGTGATGACATGGTACTCACAGGATACAGTAGTATTCTTGCCATGATGACTTAACTCACCTTTGGACCTAATGACAATAGGTCATTTTGAAGAGGTAAGCCATTGTAGGGTAGAACACATTTAGAAATAATCTATGATTAGGTATTGCAGATTTATCCACAGCTGGCATGATTTCATCAACAGAGTGAACCCCAATGATCTAATTACAGGAATAGATCATTGATATTATAGAATGGTGTCATTAAAAAAATTAGAAATCATTTAACTTTTAACTAATGGCATTGCTTCTCTGAACTTCTTTCTGTTGAGAATTTCTTCCCACCATCTTCTTTGACAGTGGACTAGTATACTGCATATGGGCTAGATGTGATCATTCTGTGGCTTGGACAGTACACTAGGTATGAAGCAGTTTATGTCACTTTTTTCCACTTTGGGCTAAGAAGTGAACATGAAACGTAGACTTCTCATATGCTGGCAGTGAATGCACAGTTTATTTTTTCTTTTGCTCAAGTTTAAGAAAAGTGGATGTTTGCCCTCCACTCTGTTGATGGTTGATGGTCTGGTTTATTTTTGTTGGTTAGTTGAACAGAGAACACAAAGGATACAGCTTTAGTTTATTTACAGCCACCTAGACTTATTCCTGTGGGTAATGTATTTACAACAGGCAAGATGACTATTTTGTCCAGTAAGTATGCATGTTTTAGAATATTAATGACCTTAAACTGTATAATTTGAATTAATTTTAATAAGTATTCCAATACATTAGAGCTTTCTTAGACAGTCAGCTAGGATTTTGTGACCCCACAACCATCACAAATGTAGCCTCAGAAGTCTGCATATAAGACTTCATGGCATTCAACATAAAGAGAAGAAGACCTCTGGGACTCAACTTCTGAAGAAATAAATAATGTATTGGGATTGTGAGTGGTACATTATGCTGGTCATATTACTTCTGTTCTAAAGTGGCCCCATGGCATAGAGGCATAAAGCCCCTACTGTTCCCCAGATGACCTGTGTTTTACATGACGTATGGGGTATTGGACAGACCATGTCAGGAAGGATGGAAGTGAGCAGCAGAAATCAGCTTGCCTATCCTAGAGGTAAGGAGGTAGCCTATGTTAAATGCAATAGCAGTGTTAAGAGCCTAGAAGACTGCAGACTACAAGCTGGCACACTCTTTGCCTGGAGGTTGTACATGCATGGAAGTGGGCATGCACCTCTTGAAGTCATCAACTGCAAAGCAGGGTGGGAGGCTAGGGCACACTCTCTGACACCAGTACGGTGCTGCACCAATGTCCTCAACCTTCTCACCAGCACCCACACATGGGTTGGGGTGAGCAATGGGAAGGCTAAGGCAGATCCAATGACCCAGTGAATGAGGATAAGCTAGATGCAGCTGAAGGTCAAATGTGGGAAGAAAGAAAACGGTAACAGAAATTCTAGGCTCATTTCTAACCCATTTTCTTCTAACCAATGCAACTAAGTATAGTTCTCAGAATAGGAAATACATGAACCTACTTTTCTGTAGTCCACAGAAGGATCATCCCTGTCATTCCCCTTCTAGTGCCCAAATGATCCATTCATTCCTCCATCAGGACAAGAGCCTGCTGGCACATTCACTCCCTAATGAAGGTGAAACTCAAGTGTTAAGGAGTGCAGCAGTCTGTAGATCCTGTGAACTATCCAATTCCCACCCCTGTGGCAGTCTTGCATGCTCCACTACAGCTGCCTCAGGTGCATCCTCAATTCCACATATGCACAACCTTTCCAACCAAAAGGCAGACCATTTGCAGTGTGATCGTGTTAGTTCTTCATTCTGCAGTGATATACCTGCATTCCTACAGGTGTTGCCAATGCAGAGCCAAGTTGTCTCCCTCCACCCAGAATGGGTGAGGCATTGTCAAACATTCATTCCCATTCTCCCCTACCTGGTCCATCCATTTTCTGATAGTCAAGCACATGTTATCTGGAGTTCAAGTAGGGCTTTACCTCTCTGCAACATGAGGCAGGATTTATACAAGAACCTATTTTAATATAATCTACGTGCTAAATATGCCAGATGTTATATAGAATTCCAAGGTCACTGAGAGAGATAGTGAATAACAAAGGATCCGACAATGATTTCCATGGTACACCCTTCTAAGCAGTATCCATGTTCCCAACATTTTCTTATATATTACCATTAATTATCTGTTGTAATCCCAGTTTTTAATCCATCTGATGATTAATGATGATATTTTGGGAATTACAAGTTTTGTGATAACCAGTTCATGAGCCACAGAGTCAAATACATTGAAGAAGTTCAGGAAAATAACATTCACCTGGAATCCTTAGTCTAGTATCGTAGCAGTTCCCTCCCAAAAACATAATTACAGGGAATACATTCTGCTTATATGCATGTTGTCTCCAGTCTCCAGAATTATTTTTCAAAAAACTGTTGCATAGTTCGTTTGCTATAATTGTTTCCAATAATTTACCTGTAGCTCTCAGAAGACTTATTGAGCTGTATTTTGTATGTTATCAGATGGACTTTTGTTGGGGCAAGCATGATGCCTACCAAGGAGTAAACAGCATTGGTGTGCAGTTTTATACATAATCCAGAAGCATCCTAGATTTACTAAATGCTCTTCACTACCAAAAGATTCATACTACTTATCTGAATTGCAATCATTATTTCTGCACAAAGATTACCTAAAATGTTCAGCCTTAGAAAGGATTTTGAACAACTTGAAAAGATATGTGACAGGTACTATATGCTCAATGAACAAATAGAAACACAGCCCACCTAAAAATCCTGATATTGTTAATTATCGCAAAAAAGATGTCTCAAGATTTGGACTTTATGGAAGCACAAATTTCAAAAACTACATTTTCAGTTGTAGGTATACCAAAAAAGATTTCTAGCAAAAGATACAAAATTGGCAGTAAAAGAAAGAAAAGAAACGTCAGGCAGCCAGTTTGGAATGGATGGTTCAAAAACTGTTCTACAGCTACTTCATCCTGCAATTTAAAATCTATCCAAACAACTAACCAATATGAACACCATGTTAAAGGATAGATCTAAATGTCTGGAATTGTCTAAAAAAACACATAGCTAACTAAAAACATAATAAGCAAAACTGAAAACATGACACACCACCAATCAAAAGACATCTCTTCTAAAAATAACAAACTGTTAGCTCTAGAAGCTCGAAGTAGAAAGAATAATATTCTTATCAGAGCTCTGTCTGAGAAATATGAACAACCAGACCTAATAAAGGTTGTTCAAGTCATCTTCACAACATTGTTGGACAACCAAACACTTGCAGGAATGATTAGTATAGAATCAGCCAATTGTGCTTTGAGGAAATCATAGCAAGAGGATAAAGCTTGATAAATCTGCATTAAACTACTCCACTACCAGGATGTCTCAAATTTATTTCTTACAGTCTAACCCAATAAAGATATAATATGTCAATAAATTCCTGTGTCTTTTGGTGTGATACATCTCAGACTCTCTATATTTAGGCCCAGTGGAATAGGGAGAAGATGTTTTTCTATTATCTATATTATGCATTGTCCTATTTAGAGTTTATGATTGTTCTATTCTTTTCATGTGACTTTGCCAAAACAATCTCATTTTGATAAAAGCTGCAATACTCACTAACTCTTCAGAATAAAGGGTTGTATAGTTTGTTTTTTCTTTACTCATATTTCAGTATGACTACTGAGTGGTCTATTGATTCATGGCATGTCAGAGGAATTGAGCTTGCTAAAAAAAGGGAAACAGTTTTTTTCATTTATTTTACAAGTTAAATGTTTGCATTACATTTATCCAAGAAACACATGACAGATGGCATCAGTAAAATGGGACAATATTAACAAGAAATTGGTAAACTCTATTACAACAGTAGGTAAAAGTAACATCAATGCAGGAGTGGCCATATTAATCAAGTCTTCCTTTTTAAAACAAAACCTTTATAAGAAAGCAAATAAGGATGGGGGGGGGTGGTACTACGTCAGCCATAAAAATAGCTTCATTAAGAAATCTATTATTTTATTAAACCTATATACCCCATTTTATCATCAGGTAGATTTTATAATGCAAATTGTAACTTATTAATTACATTTAGAAAACATTATTTCATCACCGGTGGACATTTGAAGACAGTTATAGACCTGATTCATGACAGGCAATTCAAATACTTCAGTTTGAAAATATCCTCAGCTATCATAGACTTGGTAACTGAATCTGATCCTTCTGGCCCCTTTATGTTATACAAAACTAATGTGACTGAAAATAAATATACATATTTTTCACATTGTCACAAATCTGGGTTCAGAACTGACTTCTTAATTTCTGGTGAATTATCTGTTGCTTCAACAAACTTCAGCACAGAACCCTGCTACTTCTTAGATCATTCTAGAATAAAATTATACAGAGTTTGGAACATTTTGTCTGAAAATATAATGATCAGAAATAACTGGATGCTTAACCCAATGCTATTAGAAAAGGGGAAGATTAAAAAATAAGTTTTATCGTTATTAGAAGATTTTCATAATCATATGAAAGAGGAGAAAATATGATATTCAATGGGGTGCACAAAGTCCCAGTTAATAAAAGCTTTTTATAAGCAAAGTTTCATACTACAAAAATCTAAGCAAACAAAAAGAAAATGACCTAAAGGAAAACCTCATTGATTTCCAGAATAAACACACATTGTGACATAAGTTTAAAAATACAAATCAAAACAATTAAAAATAGCTCAATATATATATATATATATATATATATATATATATATATATATCTATATATATATATATATATATATATATATATATATATATATATATATATATATAGGTTTACTATTAGAATGACGAACGGCACTTGGTCGAACTGCAATTGTGCAAAACAGATAGTACTTGTACAGCAAATGTCGAATGATGGTTAGTCGACCTGAGGAAATATCGAGTGTGAAACCGTTTCGTAGAAACGTAGTCGATGTAATATATGCGACAAACGCATGGGTCGCACAAATACATACGGTGTAATGTCTAGACCTCAAAAGACGTCATCTCGTAGTACTAAGTGACTGGACGTAGTGGTCAAACTAGCAGAATGCAAGCGACGACACAGGTAATATATCAAGGGGTGAGCTTATAACGTGTCTGAATCATGCTGTGGCCATTCCTTTTTGGAATCTACTTTCCAGAAGTCAAAGCTAATGTCAAATGCCTCTGGTTGACAAGTTTTGGAGGACTGCAAGTTTTGCACAGTCACAGAATTCCCCCAAAGACACGAATATCCTCTACAAGGGCTTGTTGCAAATTAGTAACTAGTGCCAGAGTCATGGTCTAAAACTGAATGCCAAAAAATATATAATAGTATCCTTTTGAAAGATGGCCACCCCTGTATATTACCACACACACAATATACCCCTAAGAGTAGATCCAGTGGTTAGGGACTTGGAAACATATGTAAGCAATTAATTTTTTTTTACCATCGTGTATTTACTGTTATAAGGAAATTATTCTATACTGTGCAAGTTATATACAAAGGTATGGCATCCAGGTCCAAAGATGTCATCATCCCAATGTAATCAGCCTTCATTAGGCCAATCATTGAGTACAATGTTCCCTTCAATATGCACCTGACTAGACATATACAACAACTGGATTAACCCCCCCCCCACCAAGGTTCCTCACAAAAAGAACACAAGGTCTAAACCACATGGAATACATTGACTGCCTCAAAGCTTTAGCTTTTATTCAGTCTCCTACAGATTACTGAAATGTGTTATATACCTGTCTTACAAGGCATCACTTGATCCAGTACCAACGAATATGATGCATATCCACAAGTCTAACAACATTAGAAATATGTGAACAAATGACTTAAATCTTGCTTCCAAAATGATAAAAAACAAACCAGGTAACCACCAAAGCTGAAAGCATACAAATTTTTTATTCCACAGACAAGACAGGATAAGCACTTCCAACATAAAAAGAACATGTTGGTTGGACAGGTATGTGTTTCATAGACTACCTCTACTCTGCAATAGGCTTCGCATCCATTTGAAGCAGAGTTCAACCCTGACTCTATTCAAATGCAACCTGGACCTATTGATGGGGAATCGGAAATGTACTCCTTGATTGGTACTTATGGTCCTATTGGATAGAGTCAGCTTGCAAATGCTCAGCCACCTAAACTCAGCTATATGCCCTCTAGGTAATTTATCCTGTTATTCGCATATGGGAAAGTATAGCTAGGCTTATAAAGGCCTCTATGAACCTCTGAACAGCAGCCTTGCTTGGAGATGAACTGAAAGTTAAGTGGATAAATAATTCTACAGTTACCTATAATTAGTTTTAAAGATCATGTTCAAAGGAGTCTGCCAAACTGGAAAGAAAAAAAAAATCTTACCTTGAAGTACAACACATCTTTTTGTTTATGATCATGTTTTTTTTTATTCCTCTGTGAAAAAGCTTTTACAATTCCAGTGACACATAAAGTCCCATGTCTTGTGAGATGAGTACTTCAAGATATGGCAAAGAAATATGTATCAGAACAGGGTTTTTTTTTTTATTTGAGAAAAGGAAAACAGACATTCTTTTCATTTAAAAAATAAATTAGTTGTATCCATAGTTCAATATTTAAAGCAAATAAAATAACAGTATCTTATCAGCAAAGAAAAGAAAATATATTTTTGGCAAGACCACATGAGCCACACTCAGATATTGTGAAATATAAATAATATGCTATACTGCCCAGAAATATCGGTGCAAATTTTAACATTACATGATGGCTCCACCAGGAACTGCCTAAGCAGATAGCACCAGTAGGCAAAGGCAGGACTATCACTGAGATATAAACACCAGGTTATGTGAAGTGTTTGAGGAAGAGAACAGAAGTAAGCTATGGGAAGCCCAGAATTAGGAATTAAAGGACTAGGTCCTATTAAGGTAATTACTTGTAATCCCAGGTAATCAGATGCAGTTAGAAACCAGCACATTATAAAGCTGATAAACTGACAGAAGTCTGTGTCTGAGAGTCCAGAGGTGTCTGGAGAGGTTTTCTGTTAAAGCATGATGCATCAAGACTGGACTGGTTTGTTCTCAGATGGAGGGTCATAATCTGAAAATTTGGCCCTGCCAGTGAAGTCCTGGTTGCTGGGATTACATTATCATTTTTACCACAAAGGATTAGTGATCCAGAAACACCTGCTTTGCTTAACCAAAAAGATATCACATGAAATACTTGTTAGTTACATGGCAGATATTTTTTACTTGTATGCCACAGGCTTAAGTTGCACGCCAAAGACTTGATTTGTATGTCAGAGACTGTGTATCTTTGTAATGATGTGTTATCATCAGAGAGTTTTATTTGTTGTTCAGGATCACCATCATCATCATCATCATCCCCCTTTTTCCCATTTTTCTACATGGGGTCAGGGTGTCGTGTTAACTGTCGCCATCTCTCTCAATTCAGTGTTACACTCCTGCCTTCTTCGATACTCATTCCTGACTGACACAGATCTTCTCTCACACAATCCATGCACCTCTTTGCTGAATGCATTAGTTTGCTCTTACCTTTTTCATGTCTTTCCCAAATCATATTCACCAGATTGTCTTATGCTTTTTTGCACATGTGCCCAGACCACCATAATCTCTTCTCTTTGATCTTTACTGCAACTTGAGCTACTTTAGTTTCTGGTCTTATGTCCTCATTTCTTAAGTGTGTTCCATATTGTACATACCACCACTCATCTCAGGCCCTTCATTTCCATCACGTCTGGCTTCCTTATCTGCCCTGCCTTTACTGCTCAGGTTTCTGTACCATACAGTAATATTGGTCACACCACTGTTTTGTACATCTTCCTTTTCAGTTTCTTTGCCATTCTTCTGTCATACACTACACCTGACACTGTGCCAGTGGGTTGCAGCTCCTCTGATTCTAGCTTTGACCTCTTCATTCAGACCTTTCTTCTCCTTAACCACCCTTCCCAGATACTTGAAGCTGTTAACCTGTTCCACTGTCTTTCCTTCTATATCAGTTCTCAGCTTCTTCTGATTTCACCAGTTTGCTGCCATTACCACTGTCTTATCTGTACTTAGTTTCATCCCATGAGCCTTCCATTTTGAATTACATTCTCCTATCCTTTACTGAAGTTCTTGCTCAGAATCTGTCTGTAATGCCACATCATCTGCATGCAGCAACTGTGTTGATCTGTCCCCTCTGACCTGTTTGCTAATGTAGTCCATCACCAGTACAAACACCAGTGGGCTCAGAGCTGAAGCCTGATGTACACCTACTCCTACTTGAAACCCCTATGTGAGACCAAACACTGTTCATACTTGAGTCATTGGGTCCATGTACACAGCCTGCACTAATTCTACCAATGTTTCTGAGAATTCAAACCACTGCAGTACTGACCAGATCAGCTTTCTTGGGACCTTGTCATATGCTTTCTCCAAGTCCAGGAATGCCCAGTTAGATTATTTCCTCATCTGTACTTTCTTCTCAACTTTCTGTCTCACTGCAAACATCGGGTCAGTTGTGCTGCATCCTGATCTGAATCCAAACTGTTTACCCCATCTTACTTTCTATTACTGGGAATCGCATGGAGCAAAGGAGAACCCGAGGGTAAACCCAGTTGAATCTGGAACCTGCAGTCAGAAGCAAGATTCTACAGACGATTTTCAACATTTTATCTGTTGTTCTCACAGAAGAGCAAGTAAGAGTCCTTAATAAAGTACTGTCTTTTTTACCTGCTAAAAGTTCTGTACTGAGAGAAGTTTTATTAGATTTGAGACTTTTTTGAGAAATATTTCTCTAAAATCTATTTATGGCAATGCACAATCCAAGAATGTCACATTTAAAAAACAGTCAATTAGTTCTAGTTAATGCACCCCTGGCTGAAGCTTTTCTTAGAGTGTGTGAGCAAGATATTACAGAAGCATTGAGTTGCAAATGTAAAAAAAAAAAACTTTTTTTACAACTTGACTGAGACTGAATTTCATGCTCTTTATGAATTAATATCAGTTAAACATTTGCAGGTTCATCCAGCTGACAGGGGGGGTAGGATTGTCCCAATGGACACTGTCACATATTTAGAGAGTATGACTAATATGCTGAGTGATGTCCCTACTTGCCAGAAACTTAATAATGTAGATGTTAATGTACTTTTGAATGATATTTTTTATGAGAGTGAAGCTATTACATTAGCAGTATTTCTTAGTAGTTCTCAGCTTGCTAATAAAACTGACTGTTGTAGCCTTGTGTCCCCCCAGCTAGTACAGTAATCCAAACTGTCCAATAGACAGTATACATTTAATTCAGATCCCTGTGACTAAATTAACCATCAAGTAGCCCTCTCAGTGTTTTCTACCTTAGTTTGTATCACTTGGAGGCCCACCTGTTTATTTGCATCTCTATACATTCCCTTTCATTGCTAATGCATCTCCCTACTATAATCTGTGCACAAACTGGTTACTAATCAGCAAGTCAATGTGAAGACACACTCCCAACCTTAATAAACTTTGCTGTCTCTTCTCTCCTTCACTTTACAGGTAGCTTGAATTATTACTTACCCCCTCTGAGGCCTTCACTGATTTCCATTGATTGCCTCTCTGGTTTCTTTGCATTCCACCTGGTTTAGATCCCTTGTGCTATCTCCCTCCCCCAATACTAAATCTATATTAGAATCCTGCTCAACATGGAGCCATCTTTAAATTTATAGTCTCACACCAGGACACAAGTGCTCTTCAGCAATTACATTCTGCTTCTGGTAAGCCATTAGACCTCAGGAATTTGTTTAAAGTGTTCAGATTTGTAAAGTAATACTTACTTTTTTCTCTTGTCTTGGTGCCTCTGCCCCACTCCGTTCACCCTCGCTAACGCTCAGGCTCTCTCTGCTCCCCTGCCCTGCACCCTATTCCCTCTTGCCCCCAATACCTCTACATTTATAGTAATCACAGCCACACCCACAGCTCCCAATCACATCACCTCCACCAATCACAGCTCCTCAAGTCATATCACATTATACCATACCAACTTGCTCCACACAAAATACTCCCAATCACTCTCATTCCCACTAAGCATTTATTACATCACACACACTACTTCCCCATCCACATATAGTGCAACCCTATAATTCCTGTTCAGACCCCCCCCAGAACCGACTTAAACTTTATAACCATGACTATCACACAACTAAGTCTAGTCTGTCTTCTCATAATTCTTTACAACACCACAAGTTCTCACTCTAGCAATATCCCTAAACTAAGTAGCACAACACTACATTATGCACTCTCATATACAGACACCACACATTATAATAATATCTGCCCACAATTGTTCAAGAACTACATAACGGACCAATTCAGAACTAAACTCATATGCTCTCATTCCTACTCCAAAAAATACTTTCTCACACTCCTCACCAAACTCCAACATCTGTATCACCATTTTAACACCAGGCTCACCATAAGTGGGGATATCCACCCCAACCCAGGCCCAAATCCATCCTGTCCAACACAAATGTCTGAACATAACACCCCCGCTTTCTTCATCTCTGGGCAAATCAACAACAGCAGCAAAACCAACCATCTTTTAATGCTAAATATTAATATTAGAAGTATCAAAAATAAAATACCTGAACTCCAGGTCACAATAGCACACTACTCCCCAGACATAGTTGCTTTAACAGAAACCTGGCTAAATAAAAACATAGCTAACTCAGAAGTTCGCCCTACCGGCTACAGTATCATTAGACAAGACAGACCACTTCGTAAAGGGGGTGGAACTGCCTTGCTGTATAAGTCCAACTTAACTTTATGTCAATTACCAAACTCCTACCCCTCCCCCAATAATTGGAACATACTTATCTCACAGCTTCAACTTCACCCTAAAAAGGTCATCACCACAATTGTGATCTATATTCCACCTGGTAATACACCTGCTAGCCTTGAAGACTTCTTATCCTGGTGTTCTTCCACATACTCACAAGAAACCCTTATTCTGGGGGACTTCAACCTAGATTGGTTCACCTGTATATCAGAACCACCAAGTAGTCTAATAAATCTCCATGGCTACCAGCAGCTAGTCCAAATTCCAACTAGATGTGATAAAAAATCTAAAAGGGAATCCATCCTTGCTGCATCCTAACAACCCCACATTGTACCCTCACACAAGCAGTCTCCCAGACACCTTAAGTGACCACAACATAATATACTTTATACGTAGTAGAACAACCATATGCAAAACCACTAACGATATATCCACTAGAAACACAAAAAAATTCTCTCCTGAGGTCCTCAACACTTTACTCTGTAACTGTGACTGGACCCCCCCTAAAAACCCTCCCACTTGACCAGGCTGTAGCATATTTCAACGAAACATTTCTACAACACCTAGACACTATCACTCCATTGCAC
Organism: Protopterus annectens; assembly: GCF_019279795.1. Classification (NCBI taxonomy): domain Eukaryota; kingdom Metazoa; phylum Chordata; order Ceratodontiformes; family Protopteridae; genus Protopterus; species Protopterus annectens. The sequence goes on from NC_056731.1 coordinate 1,393,403,849, forward strand.
AAAATCAAGGTTAGAACCTCTACAAACCCCTGGCTCAGTAAAGAAACCAACAAATCCTCAAGTCCAGAGACACTGCCTGGCTTTACTATCAAAAAAACAAAGAAACACAAAGCCTAACTAAGTACCAAGAACTGCGCAACCATGCAAAAAAATGCATTAGGCTGGACAAAAAATCCTACTACACAACATTGCAAACTAAATACCAACACAACCCCCAAAAAGTTTGGAAAAACGTAAACCAGCTACTAAAATCCACCCAAATGGCTACCCCCAAACCAACCACCCCTGACACTAAAGTTCCCATCGAAACACAATTCAGCTCCCATTTTGTGAACTCAATTATATCCTTAGTATCACAGGATAGTTCCTTCCTCACTATCCCCCCCCCCAACACAAATAACACTAATACAAGCTTTACCCTCAAAACAGTTTCCACCACTTCAATCAAAAGCATGCTCTCCAAACTAAAAATCTCATCAACAGCAGCCGACCTACTCTCCAGCTATTTCATGAAACTCACAGCAAATGCTATTGCTATCCCAGTCTCCACTCTCATAAGCAGATCAATTGTTGAAAACTATGTGTCCAAACTCTGGAAAATATCCTATGTTACACCCATACATAAAGGTGGGACCACCACTGAACTTAATAACTACAGACTCATTGCTTTACTCTCCCCCCTGGCCAAATTCCTAAAAAAATGCATCCATACCCAGATGCTAAACTATCTCCTAGACAGCAACATCCTGTCACCTACTCAGCATGGTTTCAGACCTGCCCATAGTACCACTACAGCCATCCTCTGCTTCACAGACACAGTAAACCGTCTCAAAAATGAAAGCCTACAGGTGTCAACTCTTTTTTTGGATATGTCCAAAGCATTTGACACAGTCTCACACCAAATCCTGCTAAACAAACTAAACCAATATCACCTATCAAATTCCACTCTTATCTGGTTCCAAAGCTACTTAACTGACAGGTACCAAGCTGTGAAATGGGAAAATTCTCTCTCTCCTCAGCTGCCCATAACTATAGGAGTCCCACAGGGTTCTAGCTCAGGACCACTACTATTCACAGTCTTCACAAATGACCTCCATACCTCCACATAGCATGCATCTATCATTCAGTAAGCAGATGACACTACCTTAATCTGTGCTGCACAAAACATTCCCACCCTCCTGCAAACAACTCAACTAGCATTCTCTGATGTTGAAAACTACCTTACTAAAGCCCAACTTATCCTCAATCCAAGGAAAACCCAGCTTATGATTATAACCAGTTCTAACAAAAACACTGATAACAGTCAATTCACTATCTACTCCATAAATACTACTCCAATCACTCCAGTGGCACAGGCGAAGCTATTGGGAATAACCATTGAGTCCCACCTAAAATTTTATAGTCATTTCAACTTAACTGTTAAAAAAGTACATGCCAAACTGGGATCATTCTACTGTATCAAACCATTTCTTACCAACAATACAAGATCAGCCATTACTCGCTCCCAGCTTCTATCCACCCTACTCTATGCATCTCCCATTCTGACTAATCTCAACAAAACTGAACTAAGCAAAATGGAAGCCTGCTATAACAGAATTGCCCGCTTTGCTGCAAATTGCTCATATAGAACTCATCACTGTACTGCTTTGAGACAGCTCCACTGGCTTGAACTGCCCAACCTCCTAACCTACAATCAGCTCTGCCTCTGTCATTCTATTTCCTCCCCAATAAGTGTCCTGCCCTCAAAAATCTAGTACAACATCACTCAGCCAAAAGGCCTCTTAGATCATCAAGCAAACTACTACTAAAAGTCACCAACAGCTACAATAGCTTTGGAGATGCGCTATATAGTAGTTCAGTGGCTAAAAAATGGAACTCTGTCCCCACTAGCATTAAAAACACATCATCCAAAGCCTCATTTAAAGACCTCATCAGGCAACATCTCAAGCAAAGTTGGCAGTGCCATGATTACTCCCCAGGCTAGTGAAAGCAGATAAGGTATAGCACTAAATCTAGAGTACTTGATAATAGTTTTCAATCTTACTCACAAACACTGGCTAATCTACAATGTATGTACTGTACCTGTGTACTATGCATGTATTCTACCTATGTTCCAAATTTCAGCTGTACACCACAAATCTATTAATTACCTTTATTTTTAAATTAATATTTTTTGTTTGTTCACTCCACTGTAACTGTTGATGTGCCGCATACCACTGTAAAAACATGTCTTTTGTAATTTGTGTGTATACTGATCATGTCTAAATAACTAAATGTATCTGTAATTTTTCTTTGTGGAGCTTTTCTCCCCAGGCCTCTGCTGAAAAAGTGCCTTTTCGGCTCATTCAGACACCCCCGGTTAACAAATGTAAAATAAATAAATAAAAATATGCAGGTGAGTTTACATGAATTGCTTTATGGAAGGCACCATTGGGATACATATATATTTTAGTTGAATATCCCACAATATCGATTATTTATGGCCTCCCAAAAGTGCATAAATGTTTAAGAGACCTACCCATGACACCTATTGTTTTGGGTTGTGGGTGGGCTACTGAACCGCTCTTTATTTTTGTTGAAAAAAAGTTACACCCAGTGATTGATAAAGTGGACAATATACTGTGAGATACAAAGCACTTTCTTTCATTATTGTATAATTGGTCATCCGACTTTGATGGAACTGATTTTCTGCTTGTAACCATAGATGTGACATCACTGTTCACAGTGATTCCTAATGGCTTTGGTATTGACTTTGTTAGACTTTTTCTGTCTGATCATTCAGGATATAGTACTGCACAGATATAATTGTTGTGCACTTTACTTGAGAGTATATTAGAGCATAATGTTTTTGTATTTGATAATCAGCGTTATCTACAGAAAGTTGGAGTTGCTATGGGCACAATATGTGCCAATAGCTATGCTTAGTCATGCCTTATTGAGAATCTGGGTATGTGTTGGCTGAGCAGAATATTTTTCATCAGTTCATCCCCTTTTATACTTGCTTTGTGGATGATGTCTTTTTTATTTGAACAGGTCCAAAAGCTATAAAATAAAACAAACAACTGTGAACAAAAGCATGGATTAAAACTTGGTATGCTAAAATGCTGTCTTTACAGCTACTGGCGGTTGTTTGTTTTACTGGTTATTTGTTTGCCATCTTTGGGATTTATTCCAGTTTATTGGTTTTTAGGTCCAAAAGATATGCTGATAGATTTTGTGGAGTATTTGCAGAATACAAGAAGCTTTCTTTGTTTCACTGTGGAGTACTCAAATGAAATGATAGATTTCTTGGATGTTACTATCTATAAAACTCACACAGGCCTGCGTACAACTTTATATAAGAAGCCTTGCAAGAAAGTGAATATTTTACATAGACAAAGCATGCATCCATATTTTGTATACAGAAATGTGTTAAAAGGACAGTTTTATAGGTTGACTAGTTCATGCTATGATGATAGTGGCATGTTGAGATCCTTTGCCCTGCAGAGAAATCATTTCCTATTAATGGGCTATACAGAAGACGAGATTGATTTTAGCACAGAAGGAAGTGTTGAGATGTAGGTCTGAATCTGCCAGACCTTACTTTTCCAATAGAACTAATGATATATCAATACCCAATGCAGACATGAATAAGGCTACGTTTTCTCCTTACCTGTTTGAATGATGTTGGCATTGTGTGCAATATAGTAATGAAGAACTGGCATATTCTCACTGCTGATGAGAAATACAAAAACATTTTGGGTGATACTACTAATTTTTGTTTTAAGAACAGACAGTCCTTGAAACAGTTATTGTGTTACAAACCAGCAAGGAATAAAACTGAATTGCTATCAAGCCGGAAAGGGACATATCCATGTAAATCTTGTAACATGTGTAAGTATGTGAACAATTGTAAAAGTTACAAGAATGTTGAGACTGGACATATTTACCAATTTAAATTTTATGTGGACTGCAAAAGTTCAAATTAAGTGTATCTTGCTGTCTGCAAGGTTTGTGAATGCTATTATGCTGGTAAAACAAATAGATCCCTAAGGAACAGGATATGTGTGCATACTAATGATATCTCTAAGAAAGATGTCAGAAATGCCCTTACTAGGCATGTTGTAGTTATTGATTCTACCCATAGATTTATGTTTCTGGTACTAGAGTTAATTAAACGTAGTATCAGAAGAGGTGACATTAAAACTAAGACTGAATATGTAGAGATAAAATGGATTTCAGAACTGCGTACTGACTGTGGAAAAGGTTTAAATGCTTCTGTCCTTTTCAGACCTGTAATGAAATCTAGGGCCTTACCCTGCCCAGATTTAAAAGTGAGTACTTAAGGAATGTTTTAACTTTTGTGTATTAGATCTGAGGAAGTGCCTGTGATAGGCGTGAAAACGCTCATCTTTTTATTGTTTTCTGTAGTCTTAATAGTTATTTTAATAAATGTGAGTTCTAGTGAAATTTCTGCTCTGTCGGCTGGATATACTTGTTTTGTGACATTTGGTTAATTGCTCTATTTTGGTTTCATAACTGTTACCACTCAACTGTGTGAGACTTGGCAAGAAAGGTTTTTATTAATTCCTGTATTTTAGCTTACCCAAAGACTGCTGACTGAGCAATATTTTGTAAGGATGCAAATGGGGCTGTCAGCTGTATTTGAGTACCTTTTAATATCATTGTTATGGGAATAGCTGTTAAACCAAAGTATTATTTCCATAATAAACTTTGCTCTACTGAATGAAACAGTTTATTTTCCACCTGTCACTGCATTTTTACTTCCTCATCTGGCAAAGGCTGTCTGGCTTTATGTTTGTTTAAATAAGATCGCCATTCTAACGACAACTTCCATGTGTTAGCTGCCTCAACCTTCTACAATATATAGAAAAAGGTTTAACACTGTTCGGTGTTTACTACCTATTACAGAAATAACCTGACAGAGAATTCCTTATTCAGTTTTGGAGTAAAGCAGAAATAGACTTGCTAGAGTTTTGTGACTGTGTGTGTTTGGTATGTATAAATTATTATTTTGATATGCATCATTTACTATTGAAAGTCTTCTGAGGTTGTTAGATAAACAGGCAGTATAAGCAATGGTATGATTAAAACATTTAAAGTTATGTTTTTCAGTCAATTCCTAAGAAGAAATCAGGGACACGAGTTCAGCAAATATGTCTCATAGTGAATGTAGGTAGCTAGAGACATGACTATGACTTGTTTTTACCTCTCACAGCACCTAAGGTAGCCTGCTGTACCACCCATTTGTAGTTCCCCTAAAAAAGCCCTGACACCATAGATGGGCACCTTCCCAATTTCTCAGCCGGCAGCTGGATAAATGACAACCAACTAACCTTTATAGATCTGGGATATAGTATGTGAGAGATGTAATTACATAATGTCACTGAAGGCAAGACTCACTCACAAAAGCACTCAAAATAATCAGATTGACTGTATTGTAAACATTATACCCACCACACATAGTATTGACCTAACATATAGACTAACATATGCTGAGGCACTTAAAAGTAAACTTCCTAAACCCCAAAGACCTCATAGACATTCATCCTGCAAAAAGAATCCTCAGCAACTCCAAAAGGACTCCACCAAAACAACACTCTACACAACACATATAGCCACATCCTTTGTAGCCCCAGCTACAAAGCCTATAATGCAAATCAACACACTACCCCATATTTTAATCATAGGAGACTCAATTGTGAGACATTCCGATGTCCCACTCACCAGGCTGAATAAGGAGAAAGCACAATTGGTTGTCTATCAGAGTATCAGAGGCCAGGATCTGCCAAACCACCCACACACTCAAGTCATTAGACCACAAGCACCAATATGAGTCAGTTATAGTCAAGGTTACCATTTTGTTACAGGACCTAAACTGGGACACTTGAGGGCCTCCCCGGGAAGCCAGGTCTGCAATCCCATTCTCCCAGTCGCCATGGGAATGGAGATAGGGCAGCCATGTCATCTCACACCAGGGCAGGCAGATTGGCCACCTGTCCTTTACTAGGCACTGTGGTGATGCCACTCTGTGAATAGCACCACCCAGGAGGCAAGAGGCCATATGCCAGGAGGCATGAAGTGACGCACATTCATTGGCACCTGGCACCACAGGGGTGAGAGACTGAGGTGTGCCGCAAAAAGTGCAGAGATGGGAGGACCTAGGGCCATTTCCCCTGCGAGTTTGAAAGCCCTAGGTGCAAGGCAAAGTGGAGAACTGGTGTCATGGAGGTCTGGATGAGGGACTGTCTGAGGCTTCATGGCCCAGCAGAGTTCCATGAAGCTGGGAATATCCCCTGAGAGGCTCCAAGAGCACGCATGACACTGCACAATTTGGCAGCAGTTAGAAGATCTGTAACCCTCAAAAAGAGGTCTCTGTCCTGGGTAGAAGTGCAGCCCCAGAGGGGGCGTCAGTCTCGATGGAAGTCTGAAAGGGAGAGAGAGGTGGAAAGTGACTGGTACAGGACAGCTCTTGCCTGGGTGAAGGGGTAAGGACCATGCCCCCTCTGGGACAGAAGTCTGGAAGGGGGAGAGAGGCAGATAGTGGCAGGGCTGGGCGAGCTCCTTCCTGGGTGAGGGGGATCAGGTAGATCTCCCCACAATGGAAGTCCTTAAGGGAGCAGTAGCACAGACAGCAGCAGGGACTGGAGAGCTCCTGCCTGGGTGAGCGGGGTCAGGCACAAGTCCCATGATGGAAGTCCTTAAGGGAGCAACTGCTGGACAGTGGTAGGGCCTGTAGATCTCCTCCCTGGGTGAGTGGGATCAGGCAGAGCTCCCCATGTTGGAAGTCCTTGAGGAAACGCCAGGGTGGACAGCAGAGGGGCCTGGAGAACTCCTGCTGGGGTGAAGGCATCCAACTTCAACCCATAACCGACAGCATCCTTGAAAAATCTCAAAGTCCCTAGAGCTGCTCTGGATGGAAATGCAGGGGGACTCTGAAGCCTTCATGAGAGAGGATCTGCCCCTCACTGGCTGAGGGGAGTTCCAGAGAAGCGGATGGAATCAGAGTGAAGCTCCCCTGAGAGGGTCCAAGGGCATGAATCATCCAGCATGATTTGGCAGTCTGCAGGAGGCATGCAGGCAGCGGAGTCCCCTGACATGGGGGGGGGGTGGCTGGTGAAGGTCTCTTGGCTAGATCAAAGGAGAGGACTGTAGGGTTTGGCCCTGGCAGAAGTCAGCACAGGAGCACCAGGCAAATGAGTGTAGGGCCTGGAGAGCTCCTGCCTGGGTGCATGGGGTCAAGCAGAACCCCCCCCCCATGACAGAAGTCCTTGAGGGAGTGATTGACTGATGGTGGCAGGGCCTGGAAGGCTCCTGCCAGGGCGAAGGCACCGGACTTTACCCCATACCCAATGGCATCCCCGAAAAATAGCAAAGTCCCCAAAGATGCTTAGGATGGGAAAGCAGGGGACTGGTCATCCTGGGAAACCAAGTCACCATTCAAACTGAGCGGTCTAAACTGGGACATTTTTGTGTCCCAAAGACAATGTTTTGGATTCCAGGACAGAGACTTCCAAACTGGGACTGTCCTGGAAAAACTGGGACTGTTGGTCACCTTGGTCCTAGTCCATGTGGTTATAAATTACCTGAGACATACTTCCCTGGACAATATGAAGAGAGACATTATTGAGCTATCAAACATCTTCACCAAGAATTCTGTCACAATTTGAGCAGAAGATGTCTGACTTAAATAATTGTTTTTTCTGGTGTCATTCCAAGAGGGCACAATATTTGTCACCATGGGAGGATATGGTCAGCAGACCATGTTGCTTTGCCAAGGATGATCTGCAGCTGTCTCCTCTATACTTCTAAATATTGGCTAAAACATTGTTCTGTCCCATAATGCCTTTCTTAGGCAATGCCAAACTGACAATCTTTCTGATGTAGCAAAGCTAACTCACGGGAATCTAGAGGTGGTGTGCTCAATGACAGCAGCCTAAACAAGAAACTCCACTTCCTCCACATTCTCCTCACTCTGGAGAATGTGTACATCTGGGTAGTTATTGAGACATGGCTTAAAGCCACAGAGAGCACACCAGCAGTCCAGGGCTCCAATGCTGTCCACACATTCTAGCCAGCAACTGCACAGGTTGAGGTGTCTCAATCTACATCAACAACAAACTCACCTCAAGACTAGTCAAAAAGGATGCTCTGTTTGAGATTCTCCATGTCCAGATTCCCATAGTCAAAGTTACATATCATATCCTTGTAACTATAAGTCACTCTCCATGACCATAGAAACTCAGAATTCATACTTGGAGTTAATGGCGACCCTCACCATTAAAACCAATATCATATTAATGGGTGACTTCAACTAACCCACTATAAACTGGGATACTTCATGACTCCAAACTTGCAGGCACAGAGATTCTTGGACTTTGTAAACACAAAGGGGTGGCACAGTAAGTTAATTTAGATGCTGTGAGAGTTGAAACTACCAGGTAGTCCATATGCCCACTAGGGATGCAAACATACTCAACCTGGTACTCACAAACATATGAGAAAGATGTACCACTCTCCCTTATAGTGTCCTCATTGATAAGGTCAGACCATGAAGCTGTCTTCTACATAATGAAAATCAGTTCTGTGACCCCAGCGAACCCTATAATATTTAGGAACTATTCTAAGGCAAAATTCCTATTACTAAATGATAACCTGTCAAAATTTCAAGCCCCAAGCCCTGACAACACAGCTGTCTATGCAGAATTGTTCACAGAAATCCTGTACAATTATGTCCGTAAATGCATAGACAGCTGTGCCTATCAGAAATAAGCAAAGAACCAACACAAAAAACATTCCCTGGTGGAATCAAAACATAAACATGTTGCACAACAAAAGAAAAATGCCATAGCCAAAATTGGGAAGTGTTACTCCTAGCATGATGAAAACACTCATTAATCTAAACAAACAATTAGGAGAGCAAATTAAGTCTACAACAGCCAAATTTGAGGTAACGATAGCTTCCCAAGCAAAGGACAACCACAAGTTTTCTTTAGCTACATCCAAAGCCTCAAAGGCAGTAACTGATTGTAAATGGAGACACCTACATGGAGCCAGAAGACATAGCAAATCAATCAGCTGGCCAATAAATTCAACTCCAGTTTTACCCCCCCCCCCCAGGAAATATCATCATTAAAAAAAAAAGAAAAAGAAAAACAATCACTTAAAAGCAAGTCATATATGTGATCTATCATCAAAAACACTGCATCCATGAACCCTAATAATATCCCAGGATGCCTCCTAAATAGCCTGAAACATGACCTATGGGGACCACCAGAGTCATTGTTTAACTATGGCTCTGAAACAGACTTTGTGACACACAAATGGACAGCTTCAATGGTTATTCCTCTGCACAAGGGCGGGCCAATAACAGACCCTGGGAACTACAATCTCATAAATCTGAATAGTCTCATATGGAAAGCCAGAGAAAGAATTATCATGGAAATGATTAATAAGGGCATAGAAAACCTTCAAACAGTGGATCCAATCCAGTTTAGTTTTGTCAAGGAGAGATCATGCCTACTCAACCTGGTGGACATTTTTGAGAAGGTCACCAAGGCAATGGATGAGGGCAAAATGCTGTATACTGCCTACCCTGACCTGGCCAAGGCATTTGATACAATACCCCACTCAGGCATTGTAAACAAAATCACAGATATAGGCATAAACCCATATGTTAAGTACTGGATAGCCAGTTGGCTCTCAGACAGGACACAGGAAGTTAGGATTTGGGAGACCACCCCCACAAAGAGGCTGGTCACTAGTGGAGACCCTCAGGTCTCTGTGTTAGGTCCATTCCTTTTTGGCATCTACTTCTCAGAAGTCAAGATTAATGTTGGGGGCTTCTGGCGGACCACGTTTGCAGATGATTGCAAACTAGGAGTAGTCATAGATTCTCTCCCAAGAAACCCAAATCCTACAGGAAGAACTAACACATACAAATGACTGGTGCCAAAGCTACACATTAAAACTCAGTGCCAAGTAATGTATAATAGCACTTATTGGTAAATCAGCCACCTTAGAAAATTACCTCATCGATAGCACACTGCTAAGAGTAGAACCTATGAAGGTGTTGCAAGAGACATTATTAGAGTCATTTGTGGGTGAACAGAAGTTTGCATGAGCCCTGAACATCCTAATAGACTAATTCACACACAAAAGGCTTGTAAATGATTTCTGAAAAATGAGCCATTCATCTGCTTCTCAGTAAATGTCAGTTAAAAAAGAACTGCAGTCTCTGATTAGTAACATACAAATCTCTCTCTGAAAATGGATAGACTGGATACGAAAAATGGATCCAATCAAGGAGGAAGGACGATAGTAAGCATATAGAATTAATTCATGAAATGAATAAACAGCAGAAGACTGAGATATCAGGTATGGGAGAAGCACTAAATGCTTTTGATGGCAGATTACCTGAAGAAGAAATCTATATTGAATTTCTCTTGAAGTAAAACAATCCATTGAGTGACAAAATAGATAACCTTGAAAATACATCTAGAAGGAACAGTATTAGCATTTATGGTATACCTGAAAGACACAAGGGAGAAAATATGATGAATTTAACACCCTGGTTACCAAAGGCTTTAAACTTACTGGAAGCACTGTCCTTCAGGACTGAAAGTATTAATAGGTCCTTGACAAATCCTTCTACAAAGAAGAATTGCTCACTCAGATCTGTGGTTGTCAGACTTGTCACTTGCCAAGACAAAGGTTTATTGTTAAAAACTGCATGGACTAACACTCCTATTAAAATAGGTATCAGCACAATTAGACTTCATAATGACTGTTCAACTTTGGTGGTTACAAAAAGGAAAGCATGTTTGCTTGTAATAAAAGAACTGAAAAAGCAGGCATTAAAACGCATCTGATATTTCCAGCTAAATAAAGGCTTTTTCTCCTAGATGGACAGAAAGTCTTTGATTCCTTAGAAAAAGCCGTCACTGCTGATGTTGTTGCTATCTACTCTGTTATACTGATCTTGTCTGTGTGCCCTTTTCTTTACATCTATGTCTATGTGTTTGCCACCTGGCAGTGTGAATCTTGGCTAAAGATAATTGTTATTTTGTTGAAGTGCACCCCAACCTCATGTGCAAATATGGGAAAAAGGGGTGGTGACTGGATGGATGGATAAGTATGTGTAGTATTGGTTGTGACTGCTATTTGAGTAGGGAAGCATCCTGTTTACTTTATATTCTGTTTAAATTTGGAATAACGATAGATAGTGCTAGGATGCTGTGGCACCTAGTGTTGCTTGTTGTGTTGTGGTTGGTTGATAATATGCTTTTATATGAATGTGTGTCTATTTGATGCACACTTCTTTTATTGTTGTAATGATAAAGAATGTGCCGGCTTACTGATTTATCAATCTTTTTAATTTTGGTGAGGATGCATATCTCTTATGTGCTCTGCTCATGTGTATAGGATTTAGGTTATCTTGCAGTTTGTTCTTACTTTACGTGGTTTCCCTTGACCTTCTTAATATTTGGCAGATGACGCTAATGTCTGTACTATGCCTAGTGTTACAGTGCTTTTTTTTCTAGAGTTTACTAAGTTTTTTCTTATCTGATTCTTCTAATTTTGCCAAGAATTTTTTCTAATGTCATCTTCAGTAGCATGGATGTACACTGGCATCCTGGGTTACAACTCCAGACATCTTGCATGTGTTCGTAGTAGGATGAGAGGCTGCAGGATGCCTTTGGCATTCTTGGGAATATATTACTTAATTATGAACTTTATAGAGGTTACAATATGTTTTAATTGCTGCATGCATTTTTATTGCTGTTTGGTTAAAGATTTATTTTTATTTAACATTTGTTAACCGGAAAAGTCTGACTTGGAACAAAGCCAATTTTCAGAGGAGGCCTGGAGGGAAACACTCTAGAAACATGTCTTTGAAACATGGGAGGAAACTGGAGCAAACCCACACAAACACAGGGAGGATATGCAGACTCCACACAGAAGGCACTCCAGCTGAGAATTGAGCTGGAGAAAGTCTTGCTGTGAGGCGACAATGATACCATTGCACCACTGCACCATCCATTCCTTAATCTTATGCAGCTGAATCGTTTTTGAATTGTATAAATTGCCAAAGGGTAAGAGATTTAGATCTTATTTGAATCTATCTATTACAGTTAGAAATGGCACCATTCGTTTACAGTGGTATTTAAATGGGTGTTAAAACTACATAAAAGAGAAAAAAAAACAGAATAATTTAAATGAGTTCTTAGAATTGTTTAGTGCTATAATATGGTAGAAGCGATTCTTCAGTTACTGAGAGAGGGCAATATACACAATCTGAAAAATGTATTCGATATGAACAGTAAATAAATTAAATTCATAATAGAGAGAACATATTAAATAATATTTCAATGCATAAATAATGCTACTAGACTGAAATGTATTATGTAATACACAATGATGTTAATAATGTATTTTAGTTTTCTTGTGAAACAACAAAACATTAATTTATTGTTTCGCATAGCTGAAATTGAAAACTATTAACAAAAGTTTAATAATTGTGTCCACTGTATTGTATCATCTCCAAATGTTCCAAATACTTCTTCTGAGCCTGTCAGTGGTAATGGGCCTACACTAGAAATTGCTAGCAACGAATTATAATTCAAATTTTTGCATTCAGTAACAACTTAGTGTAATAATATCACATGAAGAAGTGGTGTATATTTCAATCTGACAGAGCAATAGAGGGAACATGATGTTGATCATAAGCATCTTACTGTATATCTGAGAATTGTAAATGTGATTCTCAGAACAGTAAGAATGCTGGCGTTATGACAGAGGAACAGATGCTAATTTGAAAATTACTGTATTTTAAATATTTTTTATTTTCTAAAGTACAGGGATCTCAGAATTAAAATATTTAAGTAGATGAAGTGTAGAAGCAGTTCCCTACATAGGGGTGCGGGGTGTTTTTGAGTTTTTTTTTTATTTTCATATAACAACAAGCTTCACTATCTGCTGTTAAGTCTCAGTGATTATAGCTACCATTTCTGGGGTTGGAATCTAATTCAAGTATTTCAAGAGTTTCATAGAGTGTTTTGAATATGAGGTGCATAGGTTTACCTCGTAAACAAAACTTCACTTAGAACTGCTTATTTATTTTTTTCTTACTGTTCTCTTGTTCTGTATACTCAGTTCTTCAAAAACTGAAGGTAATTGTCATACAATGTTGTTGTTGTGTCTTTCGGCTTTTCCCGGTTAGGGGTCGCCACAGCGGAACTCCGGTCCGCTAATGACTGGCAGTAGATTTTTACATGCCGAGTTGCCGGCCCTGATGCACAACCTTCAAAGAAGGTACGCACATTCACGCATGTCTCCACACACAAGATGCTCTAGCTGAGAATCGAACAGGACAACGTCTTACTGTGAGGTGACAACGCTACTGCAGCACCATGACCGCAGTGCAATTGTCATACAATAAAAAAAGTAAAACATTTGGCAGGTTAATATTGTAGATTATTAATGTTGTCCTGTTCCAAATGATTAAAATTGGTCATTTTTATAGAAATGTTTTATTTTGTAGGATAGATTATACCCATGACCATTACAAAACTGCATTCTATTTATTTATTTAATTATTCATTCATTAAATTTGGAAACCAGGGTAGAGCATTGATCCGAATGGACCTATTTCAGTCTATTTCAGTTTCAGCTTGGTTCATTTTTTTTGGCATTATAAAAGCTTGCTCAATAGAGCTAAACATTATTTCTTGTAAGTACTTCAGATGTTATTTATATATATATATATATATATATATATATATATATATATATATATATATATATATGTATGTGTGTGTGTGTGTGTGTATTTTGTAAAAGAAACTTTTGCTATTGTGTGGAGAAGGAGTGAGACAGTGATAGTAGAAGAGGGAAACTAGTACAGTATAAATTTCATTTATACTTGAATATCTTCTTTCATTTATCAGGTTGTTTATGTCTTAATTGGACTTAGATGTTATAATTCTGAATAATAAAGAGACATACACTTTAAGAAGACTTAATAATTATCAGAAATAATTTGCAATTACAATATGTAATTTCAAATACTATGTATTGCTAAGTACTCATTTCAAATATGCAATATGTATTTTCAAATACCTGTCCACTAAATGAAAATGTACCTGCCTTCACCCTACCTAACTCTATCTAAGCATATGCCCCCCAGGAGGTTTTCTCTCATGTTCCTAAGCTCTCTATAATCTCCAAGCTATTTTCCTAATGAGTGGATCTAAGCTCTCTGCAACTCCTTTAGCTACTTTCATACGATTCCAGCTTTGTAAATATTGTAAATAGCATCTCACTTTAAATGAATGCATGTAAAGTGTTTTCATACTTACTTTAAATGTGTGTATGTAAAGTTTTCCACACTTAAAACATAAGAATGTTTGCTCAAACGAATCTGTACAGTACAACCCTTAAGATCAACCACAAAGAATTTTGTTGATTATGCTTAACATTGAATGTACGTATTTGTAAACTGTTCTATATAATGTATCTTTTATACTTTCGTATCTTCACTGAATTATGCATCTTGGAGCTTTTCTCCCCGGGACTCCACTGAAAACAGGACATTTGGGCCCAGTGGACTTCCCCAGTAATCAAACTAGAAATAAATAAATAAATAAATAAATGTAGATTTGTTTTATTTCTAAACTATTAATATTAATCTATTTTTCAAAATATTTTACCTGTAAAGCTATTTCTATAAAGGATTTGATGGTTTTCATAGATCTAAGGTTTGCATTTGCATAGCATTTATTCACAAAGGTGTGGCTATATGCAAATTCAGTGACTGTAAGTTATTCACACTGAATAAATAAATGTGAAGGCATTTTCAGAAAAATGCCCAACTTGTGACAAAAGCATGGAAATAATGACAAACTAGTTGAAGTTAATCCTTAAGTATATGTGAAATATTTAGTTAGTTAGTTAATGACATTTGATTACTGGGAAAGTCCGACTGGGTAGAATTCCATTTTCAGCGAAGGCCCAGAGAGAAAAGCTCCAAATTATTAGAAAACATTTTAAGAACAATAATTTTACAGTCTTCAAAAATAAAACAAAAACATCTGCAGTTTAAACAATTACAACAAATTAGACAAATATAGAAACATTGGTTAAGAATCGATACAAGTTGTATGACAATCATTTAATATTTGGAGAAATTTGAGCAGTTTGTAGAGAAATTAAAGGTAAGTTAGTCTAATACAAACAGGAATTGCAATATGAAGTGAGGGAAAACTGGCTTATGGTATATTTAGAGGGAAAGTCAGGGAAGAGAATTTGACAGAAGTAAGGAAGTAAGTGAAGAAGGGAGAGTAAGGAGGTATAAGGAATGAAAAGGTACTTGTTCATATTTAGAGATATAGTTTATCCTGGTTTTGAGCAAGACAGAGCCAGATTTTAGCTAGGAAATCTTTCGGAGTGGTTTTGAAAGACAGTTCAGCGGATATTAACCTGATGGCTACAGGTTCATAGGCTGTTACTAGGCTATCAGCCCTAGGGCCTATACAAGCCTAGCCATAACAATTCCCTGGATATTTCTTCCCACAATATTTACTTCCCTGGACCCCTGTCTAGCAGGGTGACTGACGTGATCCTCGGGGTGAATTTCCTATCTCCCATCCAGTCGTCAAGGTTCCTTTTGAAGAGGGCCAAGGAGGCGCTCTGCTTGACATGTATGGGCAGTCTATTCCAGAGTATGGGGAGTCTCTGGGTCAGGAACCTATCCCTCCAGAATGTTTTGTTCACTGTGATGACAAGGTTTAGATCCCTGGAGAGTGTGGCTCTGAGGGATTGGGATTTCTTTAAGTGGAGCATGTCCAACAGCTCAGGGTTTGACATGGCCTTGTATGTTAAGAAGAGAGTGCCTCTGAGTAGACGATATGGTAAGGAGTTCTGGACCTTAGCAAACGTGTACAAGTACAGACAATGCCCAGCAGATTAGATAGGTTTGTAGACAGCCAAGAGTTTTTGTTCACTGGATCGCAATGAACAATTGGGAGCATAGTTATGTAGAATGCTTTAGTGGTGGGCAGCCAGACAGATGCTGGATAATTTTACAGCTGGTAAGAAGCTGTGTTTATGTTAGCTGATGAGGCAGTTCTAACCAATTTAAGCTTTTCAGCACTATCCAGTGATGGGTTCTGAAAGGGGTATTTGCTGCAAATTTAGCAATGTTCAAGTTTTAACTTTTGTGAGGCCTGGAGGTTAGTAAGGATGGGAGCACCATAAAGAAATGTGGGTAGGAGATAAGTAATGGCAAGTCTAGTTTTAGTTACATCGGTGAGAAAGTTTTTGCTCTGTGAGCCATCCCTAGTTTTTGATGAGTTTTTCTTATGAAAGTTTGTATATGCAGGTCAAATTTAAGATTATCATCTACTATCACCCCTAATACTTTGCTATGAGAAGAAACTTCTATGGCTGTACTATCAACAGAGGGGACTTTAAATTTTGTTTTTTCATGAGACTGAGATTTGGGGAAAAAAGTAGTAGTTTAGTCTTTTTTTGAGTTGAGTATGACTTGTGAGTTACAAAGCCATGCTTCAGTGTCTGTTAAAGCTTCCTGAGTAATTTTTTGAGGTGTACCATGTTGTCAAATGTACAAATGAGAGTGGAGTCATCTGCATATTGTTTTAGGGTGGCCTTTTGTGTGGCTGTATAGAGGGTGTTGGTGAAAATGTTAATGAGGAGAGGACCAAGGATAGAGCCTTGTGGTACACCAGTGGTGACTGGGAGGTAAGGAGAGAGCATGCAGTGCCATTTTACTGACTGATACCTATTGGACAGGTAGCTTTTGAACCACAGAAGGGTGGGCTTAGAGAGACCTAGTGAGGACATTAGAAGGAGGACAAGTCTGGAAATAAGGAAAATACTAGTTTGTCATTACCTCTAGCTTTATTGACAGTATCTATGTAGGTTAAAAGGGCAGTCTAGTACTATGGGAAGAATGGAAGCCATGGTGTGTAGGGGATAGGAGTTCTTCCTGCAGGAGATAGTCTAGCAATTGTTTTTGAATACATTTTTCAAGTATGGAGATAGTCTAGCAATTGTTCTGAATACATTTTTCAAGTATTTTGGTTAGGGGAGAGAAGATTGATATAGGTCTAAAGTTATTAATGTCTGTTGAATTTCTTCCTTTGTGCAGAGGGATAATGTGTGACTTTTTCAAGAGAGAAGGAACATGGGATTCCTGGATTGACCTATTTATAAGGATTGACACACAACAGGCACTGCTACTGGCTGCTCTTTTTAGGTGTTCACTTTGAAGGTCATCAGCTGAAGAGAGCACAGTTTAAGTTTGTTTAAGTGTGCTTTTATATAGGATGTGAGCACAAGTTTGAAGGTGAAAGTAGATGTGGTGATACAGTATGTGTCTGTTGGGTAAGATTGGGATTACATGTTGAGGAATGTTGGTTAGAGATGCTACACTACCTATAAAATAAGAGTTGAAATGTATTGCAGTTTTGAGTGATGAGTTATAGGAAGAGGGGTTGGGGTTGAATTTTTGACTGGGATGTAATATTTTTTAATAGATGTCCAAAATATATTAGGGTTATGTTTAGTATTATTCTGAAAGTTATTATAATATAGTTTTTCTCATGTATTTGGTTTTTAGTACAATTGTGAAGCATTCTGAAGTTTTCAAGATATTGAGGTGTTTTACATGTTTGTCATTCTTTCCATGCTTTTCTCTATCCTGCATTAGCATTCGACTCTTCCTGGATAGCCACATTGCATTGTGTTTAGTCTCTTCCTTCCAGAAGGTACAAGTCTATTTAGAATATTTAGAAAAATTATATCGAATTAATTTACAGTATCATCTAAGGGGAAGATTTTAGGAAGTTCAGTTAATAGATGATAGTGTAGTAATGGACATTTCTAGGTTAAACCTGGAAAGGTTGTGTGTTGCTTTATAAATATGCCGTTTAACTGGATGTGTGAGTTGTCCGGTTGTGTAGATTGGAAGATGATCACCAAGAGAAAGAGTCTAACACTGTATCTGTGGTGGTGTATTTGCTAGGGTCTGATGCTAGAATCCAGTCTAATAAGGAATATGATATATTGCTATAATGTATGGGCTATTAATTAGTTGTATGAAACCATATAAGTTCATGCTAGATGTAGGGGAGTTGAAATTTATGTCCAACCAATTGGTATTCACATCATCTAGTAGTATTTTTTTTTGTGGGAATATTATAGATATCCAGTGTAGGATATCTTCCAGTATAGCTGCATTGCCACCAGGATGGATGAAAAGGAAAGTAATACATATTTGTTTACAATTATTTATTTTGAGGAAAACAACAAGAAGTTCTGCTAAACGGAATTGTGGTACTGGTTTGTTATAAAGGGAAGTGTGGAAGGTGTTGGAAAATAGTAAAGGAATACCACCACATTTCCTCTTTATACTGCCATTACAGATGATATTATAGCCAGGAGGTGCAACTTTGGAGATGTTTATGCTGGGTTTAAGCCAAGTTTCATTTACAGCAAGAAAGTCGGGTTTATGTTGGGTATTCCAGGCATGTAGTTCTTATGCTTCTAACATTAATTGCAGCAGAAATTGGATCACCAGGGTTGAGGAGTGCCTGTTATGGTGTTAGATAAGTGTGTGGGAGAGAATTATGTTTGTGTTCATTGTGATAGGTGGGGCTGGGGTTATGGTGTATGTCTCCTCCTCGAAGTATTATAGTAAATTGGGGAATTGCACATACTTGTTTTTGGAGAGGATTCTTGCACTTATTTTGATTTTGGTTTGAGCTGAGATGAAGTAATTGGAATGACGGTGAGGGGTAATATTAAATAGGTTTGGTGCAATGTGTGGAGAGTGTAAAGAGGAAGTATGGATAGGTGGTTGGGATAGAGTTGGAGTGATGAGAGATGTTATCGAGTCATGGTAGGATGAAAGATGGCACAGCAGGAGAAGAAGAATAGAGGATAAGCTGAAGACTAGCATAAGTAAGTACAGGAATCTACATTTTATAGATGTCAGGTAGTGGGGAAGTAACAATAAAGAAAAAAACAAGAAGTTGCAGGGCAGTAGGAGATTTAGTGATGATGGATTCTGGAAGCTGGTAGAAGATAGGTAAGGAGAGAAGTATTTTCTAAAAAGAAGAGAGTTGGGTTGTTCTGGTATCTTCTGTGGAATGTAAGGATTAGAAGGGAGTGAAAGGCTAGAATATGACAATGTAGTCAAAATAAGAAGAAAGGAGGGTTTATTTGAGAAAAGTAAAATATACAATGTGGAATAGATAGGTACTATTAGGGAGAGCTGTGATTATGAATGGATATAGTGCAAAGCAGTATGGGAGGGAGAAAGCTGGGAATTGGGCTAAAAATATAATGGAGATAGGGAAGTAAGAAACAAGAAACAGAAGTGTATGTATGGAAATAGTAAGGTCATTTGGGGATAGTTTTGGAATAATAGTCACAAGTGTAATGTGTATGTAAGAGTAAGAAGGGATGGATGGGAATTGGGGGTAGAGTAAGGGAGAAAAACAAAGCCAATCATAGAGGTCTTCCCATCCTCAGGTCAAAGTATAACTTGGAGCAATCAGTTTATAGACAGTACAAAGCAATTAGCAAAGAGACACAACATAAAACAGGTTTACTGTCATTTCCTGAAGCTAAATAACTGACATATGCAGTATAGTCTACTGGTCAAGAAAAAGAGGACAGTGACCAAATTAGTAAGAGGTCCTTAGAGTGCACAGACTATTTCACAGTGACTTTCAGTCACAGAACAGGCATGCATTTGACTGATGAAATACTACTTGAAAATATAAGTGCTCCCTTAATTATAAGATATTTCAGTTATGAATGAACATGGCTATGTGCATGTATGATTGAAATATTTAAGGCAAGCAGCATGCGGAGCAGTTTTTATTAGGAACTTTTAAAAAATATAAAAGGGTTTTATATGCTTTATATGAGGTATCCTTCTGTGGACACCATGTTGGTTTCATTAAAGAGAGGAAAGGGAGAGATAGGAAAGACAGAAAAAGGGGAGACATAACAAAGAGTGAAACACAGAAGGACAACATCAAGAGAGTTGTGCTTGAGGAGGTGGGAGAGGAGAGGTACTGTATTTCTTGCAGGGGACAGACCTGTCTATTTTTTTTTTCTTTTTTTTTTCTATTTCAGAGGGTAGTTTGAGAAGGAAATAGGTTCGAGGGTACAGGGGAGAGGAATAAGGAAAGAAGCAAGTGGAGTTGAGCTTAGGTGGAACCCCCAGTCCACAGGACCTCAACCATTTCCACTGCCTGATAGTGTTGCAGTAGAGGACGCCTATGTTGAGGGGACAGGGATCTCTGGTGGTGTTGTGGTAAGCAGTGACTGGGGAAGCACGTCTTGAGCCCATTGAAGAACATATTGGACTGGTTGAAGGTGTCTCTCAACCACTTGAGCCACACCATCATCAACCGAGTTCCAAAGCACATGCTCTGTGTGGCTTTACCATGCTGCCATGTGCCAGGGTGTCTACAGGACCAGTGCTAGCACCCTAACTCTGTGAGGATGTCCCAGGATGAGCACAGGATAAACACACCCTAACCTGGTTAGAATGCAGTTGAACTGCTCCTAAGGATTCTGGACCCACAGAAAAATGAACTGAAATGGGAGAGAAAGAAAATAAAGAAGGTCAAAAGAATAAATAATTAAAATACTAAAAAAGAGAGAGAGAGACGGTAGAGACACTCATACTGCAATACATGCAATACATCAAGTGCAATCTTTATTAACAATTATTTTTTATTTTCATTAAAAAGTTATTCAAATAAAGGCAAATTCTGGGAAACAGTTCTGGAAACATGAGAACAATTATTACATTGCTATGAACTGGTGACGATTTTCACATTTGCAATATACTCATACTAATGACTTATGCTGATTTAACATAAGAAATAGTAACACACTTGACATGTCTGGCTGACATGGGTTGTGCAGCGGTTGTGTACAAAAAAACACTCTACTACTCTACTATCCTTGTGTATTACTTATTTCTACATTTATAATTACACAAGAAATAAGAAATATATCAAAGAACTTATTTTTTTTATAAATGTAAATATTTATTTTGGCATACTCATAAGTATTCTCAGTAAATCTTTTAACTTTCTTGTTCTCCTGACCTCCATTATAATTAATCTTCTCTTCAGCTACATAAAGAGCACCTGATGGATGGTTGTCTAACTATCTCAAATGTGTTTAACAATATTTCTGACATGATTATGTTTACTATTCAGTAACGCACATAAGTTATTGTTGCCTTTGCTTAAGACATATGCTTACTTCTGTACACATTTATATTGATTTATTGTTTGCGCTTTATGCTTCCATTTATCAAGCAGACAAACAGCAAGGCTCAGAATTAGATACTTTTATTTTAACTAATCAGTATGTGCTATATTTCTTCTTCAATGCAATTTCAACTACAGGGACTGCATGACTTCCATCCAACTGTTACATTTTTATGTCTCTTTAGAGCTTGTCTATTTGGGGGATGAGTACTTTACGCAAGTACTTTTATGCTATTTTACAATTTGTTTATAATTTCTGCTTTCTACTCTGTCTTATGTACCCTACTTGGAGTTTTAAATAATATGTAAGCAACAGGCTAAAACATTCCCCTCACAGATACACCCATACAAATGTAGCAACTTAAAGGAAGTTGTGACATCCTTCCAGTTCAACTTGTATTAAACCAAACATATTTACTTTTAGATAGTGGATGCACAAGAAATATTTCACGGCAATGTTTGCTTTCACAGTTTGTTTCTTAAGAAATGTAAGCATATAAGGGGATTAAGTAAAAATACAGACATAATTAATGAAATAGTGCATTTCTCAGCTTTCGCTTTGCTGGCTATTCACATGCTACTTTAACCCCCACCTGCACTCTGACTAGGGTGTGGTGGCTAAAAGAGTGCAGCTATCTTGTACATGCAGTTAATGTTTTGGAAGAAATGACCGTCTAATACAATTACCATATTAATTCTTTTGTAGCCTACACAAACCAAATATTTTGTTTCTAACAACTCTCTGACTGTAGTGCAGCTAGTTAATACAATACAGTTACAATATATGAAATTATGTCTTAATGCAAATGTGTGTGTGTGTGTGTGTGTGTGTGTGTGTGTGTGTGTGTGTGTATATATATATATATATATATATATATATATGTATGTATGTATGTATGTATATATAATATTTCTAAGTATACACATGCAGATATACATCTCTCTTTTCAGATATTTTAAAGCAAAAATCCACACCTGTGCAGGGGTATATCAGGATTTACCACAGTTAGTGTGCTTTGATCTCAAAGTCATGCCTGGGTGATTAAATAAAGCCAAATGTGGGTAAATCATGATATACCCACAAATATGAGAAGATTATTGCTTTTATACAATAACATTATTTAAGAAAGAAATTAATAATCTTACTTCACTAACACAATAGTATAAGGGGACTTCTGTCTTCTTCGGTGTTGTATTTCCTTTTATGATGTACTATGCATGTGTATCAGACTAGCATTCCCACACTTGCACCCTACATCAGTGCAAGGGAAGCAATGGAGAAAACATAATCTTTGTTGTTGTTTGTCATTTATTTATTTATTTTATTTAGCTGTTTAAAAATATAAACTTACAGTGACACAAAATATAAGGAAAGTCAGTTATGTTTCTGTTTTAATTTTGCAGAACATATCTGATTTTTCTCATATTTTGGTGTATCCTCCACTATGTGTCAGCAGAACAGTCTGGCTGCTCAATGGTACTTCAGCGACTAGACTTTTTTTTTCTATTGCTATATGCTCAATTTACAACATGCATGCTGGTTGCTCTGTCCAGTCAGCGTGCTCAGTTTTGAATAGTAATGAACCATTACTATATGTTTCCTTTCACATACATATACATTTGTCTTTATACACAAAGTATGTCAGCACATTAACATGCCATATTTGAATACAGATCCATTTCTGTTTACAGTTATGTTTATGCTTAATCATACCTTCAGATTACATTTAGATACATATTTTCACTTCCACAAATATCTTCTTGCCTTTACCTGTAGTTATTCAATATTTATGTGTTTTAAACCTATTTTTGATAAGATTTTTTTTAAAAAAAGATAAAAATACTATCTATAGAAATATGGCCTTCTAGCTGTCACCTAGTCTACCCACTCAACCAGCTGGTCAGATCTAAGCTTTTGTAGGTCATCATTCCTGCGGTAGCATCCTGCCAGATGTCAATTTTTCCAGTATGACCCATGCACCCAGGACTCGTCAATTTTCTGGAGGTACAAATCCCTAAAAAGATAGAGCATAATTTTGTTATCTTTGTCAGACCAGCTTGAAGGTTGACCTCATACCTTCAAAGTGCCGCCATCTCCTGCACTGCCAGTACCAGAATGAAAAATGTAAGCCCAGGGCTGTGGTTCACAAATTTGGAACCACATCCTCTGGAGTATGATAATCACCTTAACCAAATCATTTAACAAGTAAGGTGATTAGACATGGGACTGCTATTACTGGGTAGATTGGTTTTATCAAAAATGCCTTTTCCCATAGACCTTTTTATTTTTTAAAGGAATACGTTTGCATTTAATTTCCATAGTGAACAAAATTCATTTATGTAATCATTACTTTTAAAGTTGCTTACAACTGTTCCTGCTTCAGGGCTTTACTGTTGTTCATCTTTACTTGAACAATAAACCTGAATGTCATGCATTATCATTTCTTTAAGCATTCCTTTTGCAGTATTGCATCAATAGAAATTCCCTTTTTTCTTTTTTTTTCCATTTCTGTATAAATAAATCTTCCTGTGTGTGTCACTATGAACTTACATTAACTGTTGAGTGATTTGAGGTGATGAGGTGTATCAGAGTACACAGGATGGGCATGGATTATGCTTCGTGACTATGCAGACTCAACTGTATCTGACTCCATTTTCTTTTTTTTCTAATCATAGGAACATTACAGAATTGCTAGGGTTGTTCACGTGTTCTTGAAGACAGCGGAGGTCTCCGCACCTCAGTGTAATGCATTCACGAGTGCCCAAGGCCTCAGTACATGTATTTTTTTAAACTAACATGCTCACGTATTACTGTGACTCCTAGAGATAAGCATAAAGAAGTCTAATTTGCATACAATATGTGTAAATGACCCTGAATTTACAAAAAAAAAAGTTCACAACCACAATATTAACTTATGGTCATTTGAGAGAGGCAGCAAATTGTTTAGGAAACTGCAAACTTTCTCAAGTAAGGAATAAATAGTAAAAATGTTAGAAATTAGTAGTAAGTAGTTCATATTCATATTAGATTACAGTGTTTATTTGGAGAATTCAGTTTTTTATTAATCTGATGGTTGTCTGTGGATGATTCTTGTCAATACTTATTAAACGAGTGCCATTTATGAACATAACGGCAGTATGAAAGATATTTTGGAAATTAATTTTGGTGGCATTTAGTCATTATGTTGCATACAACATAAGTACATAATTTTAAGTGATTGTAGTATTATGTACTGTGTTTTCAAGACTATATTGTTGTATTAAGATACAGGCTACTTTACTGGGGATTTCTCAGTATCACTCCTGAATGAAAAATGACAGTATGATGACAGGATAGTATTGGGGAAAGGATCCATGCCTCTTACCAAAGTGCTTATAGCACTAATATGAATGTGTTGATGATGATGCACAGATTACTGCAACACAACTTTAACTTGCTGGATTGGGACTTTGCATGTGTATGTGAATAGGGTTGCTGTGTCACCAAACCTGTTTTTGTACTCAGATCTGTGAGTTATTTGTAATGAAAGCAGGCATGCTTTCATTGCTGTTTTTGGCTGATGACTGAATTAAAAGTTTCAGCATATGACTTTAGCATGTTGTTTTAAATACATTAATGATGAGCAGAAGGACTCCAGACAAAGAAAGACGATTTTAGCTATGAGGAGATCTGCATCCTCTTGGCAGCCCTTAGGACATGGCAAACACATTCTTGGAAAAGAGGACCCAAATAAGCTGAAAGGGAAAGGCCTGGAACAAAGTGGTTATGTATACAAATGTGGATAGGAGGAACTACACAGAAACACAGTGCAAGAAGAGAGCCAATTATATGATAGGACATGCCAGAGCAAAGGTAAGGCAGCATGTAATTGCTTGTAGCAGTGTTGTGGGGGACCCCCAATACTTATTCCTTTAACAGCTGATGAGGAATACCATCTCAATCTATAGCGGGATAATTGTGGCACACATGACAATGGCACTGGCATAATCAGAGGTGTTGTGAACACTGGTTATTGCCCGCAGCTGCAGCATCAACAGACATAATTGAATGTTAAAATGGAATGATTACATGTAACAGATGACAATTACTATTAACAGGCAATGTAACCTAATGCCCAGGAAATGTAGTTTTCCAATCTTAAGGGTAGTACACACTTTCCTTAAGGAAGAAAAAAATCTACCTAAAGTGAAAATTAGTTGTATAGGAATACTTCCTGTTGATACTGGCATATGAATTACTAAAGCAGACCAACTGTCACAACTTCGTATGTAGAAACTGTGCCTTCCCTTTGCATTCTTATATAAAATAAAAGGAGTTGTTTCTGGCCCGGAAATTGTAGTTTATTGGCCAATTGGGCAGTTTTTGCATCTCTTTCAACTTTCTGGTTTAAAAGCCCACGTTTGCACTTGTTTCCCACCTTTCCTGTAACTAGTCTTGTCTAGATACAGATTTGCTGTATCCAGGACTGTTTGTAAGCTTCTGAGCTCCCCCAAGCCTTTCTATGTTTGAGGGCAGCCTTCAAGCTTATTAGTGGGAGTGGTAAGCAGTAAATAGCCTATCGACCACAAGAGGAGTGGTTTCTGGCCCAGAAATTATAGTTTATTGGCCATTTGGGCAGTTTTTTTTCCATCCCTTTCAACTTTCTGGTTTAAAAACCTGCATTTGCACTTGTTTCCCGCATTTCCTGTAATTAGCCTAGTCCAGATACAGATCTGCTGTATCCAGGACTGCTTGTAAGCTTCCGAGCCCCCCCCAAGCCTTTATGTGTTGGAGGGAAGCCTTCTAGCTTGTCAGTGGGGAGTGGTAATCACTAGGTAGCCTATCTACTACAAGAGGAGCAGTTTCTGGCCTAGAAATTGTAGTTTATTGGCTGGTTGAGCAGTTTTTCCATCTCTTTCAACTTTCTGGTTTAAAACCCCATGTTTGCGCTTTTCCCGCCTTTCCTGTAACTAGTCTAGTCCAGATACAGATTTGCTGTATCCAGGACTGTATGTAAGCTTCTGAGCCCCCCCAAGCCTTTCTGTGTTGGAGGGAAGCCTTCTAGCTTATCAGTGGGAGTGGTAAGTACAAGGTAGCCTATCTACCACAAGAGGAGTGGTTTCTGGTCTAAAAATTGTAGTTTATTGGCCGTTTGGGCAGTTTTTCCATCTCATTCAACTTTCTGGTTTAAAAGCCCTTATTTGCACTTGTTTCCAACCTTTCCTATAACTAGTCTAGTACAGATACAGATTTGCTGTATCCATGACTGTTTGTAAACTTCTGAGCAGTACCAAAGTCTGCTCTTCAATTTTCCCTTAGATCTGTTATTTCTCTCCCCTCCTGCACTTTTACTAGCTTATTAGTCTAGCACTTTACCAAACTTCTTGTAGCAATTATTTTAGCACACAAAAGTGCTACCAGCACTAAACATTCAACAAGGAAAGGGCTCCGGTAATTATTATTAATGCCCACCCGTCCAGGCATGTCTAAAGGTCAGTTCCCTGTGCTTTCTCCTATTAACCTGATGAAATTGGGCATCCTGAGGCAATGAAGCATCTGCCTCATGTACACTGACAACCCTCTCCTCTTACCTCCCAACACTCAGACTTGTGAGAGATTCACTTATATATCCAAATTGGAAGCCATGCACTCTCCAGCTAAGACCGGAATAGCTGGTCAAGAGGTGAAGGTCAACACTTGCACCACACCACATGGAACACATAGCCCTCCAGAACACACACCAGCACTGCCATCACATAAAAACACAAACCACACAGCTACCTTCACGGAGGATCTCAATAAAAATGTACCCAAACAGCAGAGACCTCCAAGGCAGAAATGCACTCGACCACCAGAACACAACATTAATCACGAGACACATAACTCTCCTAAACAGTGTGCCACTCAACCAAAGCCCTAAGGCAAAACAGCATGCCCAACACACTAGTCATAAGTGACTTGATAGTGAGGCACACTGATGTCCCACTCACTAGGTTAATAAGAAGAGAGTAACAGTCAACTGCCTGTCAGATGCCAGGACCCACCACATAACACATGCACTCAGGTCCCTCAACAACAGGTACAAATATGACTCTGTCATTGTACATGTGGGTGTGAATGACCTGAGACGTACCTCCCTGGACTACATGAAAAGAAACATGGAGAAGCTCTCGGATTATGTGCCCCAGGCGGATATGACCCTAGCCCTTAGCAGCATCCTACCATCACTCAGAATGATACCACAGTACAAGTAGAAAATGATTGATTTCAACAATTGGCCAAGTTTCTGTTGTCACTGCAAGGGGGTCCAGTATCTGTCTGCCTGGGATGACATGATTGACAGACATCGAGGCTTTGCCAGAGATGGCCTGCATCTGTCACCCCTGGGCTTCTGGATATTGTCCAAGGCTTTTCCTACCCCTATAGTGCCTTTTTAGGCGGTGTTCTAAAGACCAAATTACCACAGTAACAGCTACAAACAAATGCAACCTGATGGTCATGCTGCTCAACGCTAGAAGTCTAAATCTCAAAATGTACTTGCTCAAATCACTCCTTAAAATGGAGAACATCGACATTTGTGCTGTAATAGAGACCTAGTTCAGGGCAGCAGAAAGCACCCCTGCACTACCAAGCTATAGCTCATTCCACAGCTTTTGGCCCCAGAAATTGGATCGAAGCACCAAAGGTGGTGGTGTTTCCATATTCATAAAGGATGCACACACCTCCAGACTGGTAGATTACATAACACATCAGAGATACTTGAGGTTCATCTAACATTGGGTAAGACAGCAATTCAGGTCGTAGCCTGCTATAGGCTTCCCAACCATGTCCCAAGACTCACTCTCCACCCTGGAGAATATTAGGGTCCAACCTAACACTCTCATACTGGGCGACAAAAAACTACCCCTCCATTAAATAGGAAAACTACTCATGTACCAATACACTTGCCCAATGTTTCCTGGAATTCATTAATTCCATTGCCCTGGACCAGTTCATTCTTACCACCACTAGAGGTAGCAAGATCCTTGACCTGGTCATTGCTAACATGTGCGTCCGTTGCTCTACACCAGTAGTCAGCTCCTCTCTGATTAGATCCTACCACAAACTAATCACCTTGGAAATCTACATCTCTCCCAGACCCCTCCCCCCCCCCGCAAAGGTAACCACCATGAAAAACTTCTTTAAAGCTAACTTTGGGCTCCTAAAAACAGAGGTGGCTGACTTCATGGCACCCATGCAAATGGAGAATAGTTGCATGACCACCAAATCATACAACAATGCACTGTATGAACACATACACAAATGCATGGATCTCGTCATACCCAATAGAATCAAGATGCTCTCCTACAAAAAAAGCAAGCCAATCTGATCATCTCCTGCCATAAACAAACTCTACAACAGAAGGAGGAAACTGATGTGGAATAAGGTGAAGTCCCAAGAATGGAAAAACTCCCTTATCAGCCTCAACAAAAAGCTGAGATCCCTCATCAAATCCTTTAAATCTAACTATGAAAACAGAATTGCAGTAGATAGTAAAGACAACCACAAGGCCTTCTATAGTTATGTAAAGAATCTCCATGGCAATACCCAGATTTTCCCAGAGCTACTGCACAATGGTACCTCCTATATCGAGCCAAAACATATTGACAATATATACTAGCTGACAGATTCAGTGCCAACTTTACTCCACTCCTCCCCCCAAAGGGCCAATCACAATGCCAGTAGATTGCCAGGCACCCAGTATTACTGCTGCACAAGTTAAAACAGCACTGTCCAAGGCCAAGAACACAGCTTCTATGGGACCTGACAATATCCCTGGCTGTGTTCTACATGAACTACAGAGTGAACTGGCACCTCGATTGTGTGCCCTGTTTAATCACAGCCTCACCTCAGGCTTTGTCCCTACCAAATGGAACACTGCTACAGTCATCCCTCTCCACAAAGGAGGAGTAACTACAGACCCTGGGAACTATCCCCCATTAGCCTGATGAGTCTGATATGCAAAGCTATGGAATGCATCATCATGGACTTAATAAACAAGGATATAGGGAATTTCCAAACTCTGGATCCCAGACAGTTTGGTTTTGTGAAGGGTAGATCATGCCTGCTCAACCTGGTCGACTTCTTTGAGTCAGTCACCAGAGTGGGTGAAGGCAAGGTGCTTCATACAACCTACCTTGATCTCGCCAAGGCCTTTGATACCATTCCCCACTCAAGAATCATAGAAAAACTCACTAAGCTAGGCGTCAACCCCTATATCACTAGGTGGGTTGCAAACTGGCTCACAGATAGAACCCACAGTGTGAAAGCAGCTGACTTCAAGTCAGGCTTCCGACCAGTCAGAAGTGGAGTCCCACAGGGTTTGGTCCTGGGTCCTCTACTGTTTGTATCTACTTCTCTGAAGTCCATGCCAACACGAAGGGACTCTGGCTGACAAAATTTGCAGACAATTGCAAGTTGGGAGCTATTATTAACTCCCCTACTGATGTTGACATCCTACAGAAAGGCCTCACTGAGGCCAATGACTGGTGTCAGAACCATGGCCTCAAGCTCAATGCCAAAAAATGTGTCACTTTTGGGAAAAACCCGGTTCCCATGAATGACCACATTGATGGTAGTCCACTGAACACAGAAGGTGTTATAAGGGATCTGGGAAAATAGGTTGACAGCAACCTCTCTTTTGACCACCACATTGTCACTGTGCTCAGAAAGTCCTTCTATGTGGCACATCTCATTACTAAGGGTTTTGCATCCAGGAAGAAAGAGGTCATTGTCTCCTTCTACTCTTCTCTCAGGCCAGTCATCGAGTACAATGCCCCATTTGGCATGTACCTCACTAGACACCTGCAACAACTGGAGAGGCCACAAAAGTACCTCACAAAGAAGATCCTAGGCCTTAAACACTTGCCCTATATGGACAGACTCAAAAAACTCCAACTATTCTTTGTCTCATATCACCTACTTAGAGGCGATCTCTGCTTGACTTACAAAGCCATGTCTGACCCAGCTCTGTTAGAAATGCTACATCTAAAGAAATCCCAATCCCTCCACATCACACACTCCAAAGACCTCAGAACATGCTGGAGGGACAGGTTCATAACCCAGAGACTGCCCATGCTATAGAACACACTTCCCATACATGTCAAGCAGAGCACCTCAGTGGCCCTCTTCAACAGAAATCTTGATGAGTGGATGGGAAATAGAAGATTCACCCCAGGCATCACTCCAGTGGCTCTACTCGACAGAGGCACTGGGAACTGAGGTCAGGTGGCACAATGCCAGGGTAATCCTATGGGCTAGGCTTGTAAAGGCTCCAGGGCCATTAACCTAGTACACACCTATGAACCTATGAACCTAAGAAAATGGATTTAAGCTGGAATTGCTTATTTAAACAATGGTTTATTAAGTTAAAACAAAAGATGAGTGTTTTCACCCTTGTCAGAGCTTCTTCAGATCTAAGTTATACATAGTAGTAACAAGCAATGTATACTTTTCTATTTTCCATATGAATAGCCATGTAAATTGCAACAAAGTCTTTACTCCAACAGCACTTGAACAGGTCACATTCAATGACAGTTATTAGAAAAGTGGTATATTCAAAGTTTGCATCGTTGTTGTGATTGATGCTGTTAACTCCTTATCTAAGTATAAGGTCACTGTATATCTGGCTGTTGATCAGTGTGCTGGGTATAATGTCAAATAACATTGTAGGTATCGGGTCCTGCATTTTATTACATTAATACAGTATATAATGAAACAGATAGCAGTGAGACTATAGTCTGTGTGAAATGTTGTGATGGAAGAGGGAAGGAGACAGATGGTTGACATAATTCAAAACAGAAGTCTGCTGTTAAGGGCAAAAGTGCAATTAGGATTTAGTAACTGTGTGTGAGTCTAGGAAGTCTCAAAGAGCCAAGAGAGCAGAATTCCCTCAGGGCTAATATTAAGACAAGCTAAATGAAAAAAAAAAGAACAAATGTGAAGATTGCGTGTGTGTGTGTGTGTGTGTGTGTGTGTGTGTGTGTGTGTGTGTGTGTGTGTGTGTGTGTGTGTGTGTGTGTGTGTCAAGGTTGGAAAACATAGAGGAGGGGAACGGTCAGAGATGGGCCACACATAAGGACATGTAAGAAATAGATCTATAGATAGATACATAGACAGATATACATATAAATATATAGACACATACTCACATATATCTGCATAAAAATGGTAGATGAGTATGTGATTGTGTTAAGTAAATGCGTGTCTAACCTTGTGCTCATCATAAAGTTATTATTTTTAAAATGTTTTCTCCCATTTCTGCTCATAAAATGGGAGGCTTCCACAGATCTCACTATGCTAACATGTACCAGTGTGGTAGTTCATACTATTGGTCAAACATATCATAATATAAATAATTCATCTAGATATTAAATTAATCCTCAGATACCAAATATAAGTAAAAGACTTGCAATGGAAGTAAAAGTAAAAATCATAAATCTAACAAACTTCATATAAAAAATAAAATACACAATTAAATATCTAGTAGTATGCCACGGTGGTACAACGGTAATGTTGTTGCCTCACAGCAAGAGATTCTCCTGTTTGATTCTTGGCTGGAGTGCCTTCTGTGTGGAGTCTGCATGTCCTCCCTGTGGTCGAGTAGCCTCCGAAAGACATGCATGAATGGGTGTGCCTTCACTGAAGGTTGAGCGTCGGGCTGGCAACTCGGCACCATACAAATCTATTGCCAATCATTAGCGGACCGGAGTTCCGCTGTGGTGAACCCTAACTGGGAAAAGCCGAAAACACAAACAGTAAAGATAAAAAAATGAAAATTAAACTCAAGCCTAAACATGAAATACTATAGTTATAAAACAAAAACACAAAACTACTTGTATTACTGTCTTTTCCTAAACGTTGCTGTGTTCATTTTACTTTAACTCAATTATGCACTTAATGGAGCATGTCTGGTTGAGTCTTCCAATAAGCTTTAAAGTGAATCTGCCATTTGAGTTCTTTTTTGTCTAGCTCTGCATTCAGATTGCCTTATAATGAGTCCAATCCGAGTCTCTCAATAGCATGAAAAACAAACCTGTCATAGTTCCTGCAGACCTGAGCACATCTCGATAGTGGGTTATTGATGTCTGACAGCTGTTTTGTTACGCTTATCTTGAAAAGGTTAATTGTTTTTTCTGTGCAGAATACTTTGCATTTTGAGCAGCTTGCCCAGTATACCACAAAGTTGCTATTGCCGTCACATCTCTCAGTGTAGACATATTTATTTTAGAGTTTGGACATGTAAAATAATTATTTAAGCTCATAAATGCACAGTATCTGCAGTCTTGGGGGTTGCAAGGAAAGGTTCCTATCTGTAGCTCTATGGATACATTGTTCTTTTTCATTTTCTACCCAACTTCTAATACTTCTACCTTTTTGATAAATGAAGTATGCTTGAGGGTCCAAAACCTGACTTAATCGGTTCCCTTTTATGATGCTGTAGTTTTTGACCATTTTCTTCTTTATATTACAAGTGAATCCTTGGACAAAAACAAGGCTGATTTAGCTAGCGTCTTGGGCCAGTACTATGAACCTATGAACACCCTCAGCTCTTCAAGTGAAGAGGAAAAAAATGGAATTGGCTTATTGCAGTTATATCTACGTGCCCCCCAGCATTAAAAAATAAACAGATATTCCTTCTAATGACATATCAACCAGGTGGCCAGATGCATGACACATCCCCACCTCCTGTCACAGCCATTCAGCTCCCATTTCTGTGCCCTGCCCCCACCCTCCTTTAACATATTCTATATAAAAAAGCATTTCTTCTTTTAAACAGATGCAAACAGTTGCTACACTTTAAACCTGCCTGCACAGAACACCTCAGCACCTATGTTTTAGTTTATTAAAAAAACTATTTTTTAAAGTATTACACACTGTGGTTACAGTTTATACCCAGCCTGCGTAGAGCACTATGGTGCTTGTATCTTTTTTTTTTAACATTCTGTTTAAACTGTAGCAAACTGCTTGTTACAATTGTAGCAAACAGTTGGTACAGTTATAAACTGCTGCAAGGAGCACTACAGTTCTCAAGGTTTAGTTAAAAAAAGATTTTTTTTACAACTGTAGCAAGTAGCTACAGTTTAGATTATACATGATGCTCTACAACACTCACATTTAACCGCAAATGCAATAGTGGCTTTTAAAAGCCAGTATTGCATTAAAGAGTGATCGGGATTGACTGATCCATTCCCCCCCAACACTTTACACGCAGGATGATTGCCCCCTCGCCCAGTCTAGCTACACTACTGTAGTTGGAATATGTTAGGGTCATACTTCTTTTATGCTTGCCATTTCCTTCATTGATACTTGGTTGCATGGCACATGCGGGTTTCCTTCTGGGGGACTTTAGCAGATCTGGATCATTATTTTGTTTGAGGAGTTTTATGGGCGCCAGTAGGTTGGCCAACAAATTCTCATTGCATCCTCTTAACAGAAAATCTTGCTGCAGTTGATATAGGTTGGTAAGAAATCAGTTCATCTCTCCGGATACTCAGGCTATTCTCATTCTCCGTGATTTGATGACATTTTTCATAGTAGTTTTGGGATACATGCTGTTATCATGTTGAAGATTTACTCATATAGGTTTTCTATAAAGGTCATTCTTGAGCTTTTCCTCATTTCTGTCCTTATAGATGGTGATATCCAGGAATTCCACCTTATAACTGTAGTGGTTGGTGAACTGTGAAAGGTCTGTGGTGTTTTCAGTCTAGCAGAAGAAGAAGCTGTGCAGCTTGTCCAGGGAGCCTGTCCATGTGATAAAGATATTGTCAATAAAACAATAGTAACAATCCATGTATTGATAGTATTCTGTGGAAAAGATGGTGTTATCTTCCCATCTATCCAAAGCTATATTGGCTAGGCTGTGGGCCACACCAGCTTCCATAAATATCACCCTTGTATGCTTGTACCATTTTTAACTGAAGTGAAAGTAGATGTTGATGAGTATTATATACAACATACTCCCAATAGCTTTAATTTCTCTTTTATTGATGTTGTCATTGAGCCCACGTGCTCTTTCACAGCTTCAGTGGAGTAGTTATGGGGGATGAGTGCATAGGGCTTCCACATCAATTGTGACTAGTAATGTCACTGGCTGTACTTTTATTTCTTTGATTTTTTTCAAGAAATTGAGTTACCCCAAAATGAAGGACAGACCCCTCATAGCAAGTTCTTTAATCTTAAATTCCATATAAATGGAGCAAGGCTCAGTGGTTGAACCACCTCCTGCTACCACAGGGTGATATGAAGGGTTATCCACATTTTTCTGGTTTTAGGATGCTAAAAAATGTAGTATGAGGGACTGTGAGAAAGCTGAACAAATCAATGTCAAGATGTCCCCTTGCTTTAAGCTTAGCCAGTTTGATGTCAATGATCTTGTAAGCTTTTGTGACTTGTTCAGTATCCACTCTAGTGCAGAAATTCTGATTCCTTAGAATCTCCTCAGTTTTTTACTGTAATATCTCAGTATCTATGATGAAGATGCTGCCCCTTGTCTGCTTTCACAGTCTTTCTTGTCTTGTCTTTACTGAGTGATTTTTGGAGCTGACAGTTCTTTTGTGTGAGGTTATAAAATTTTCTCTTGCAAGTTTTAGCTAGAATTCTATGTATACCATCTCTTAATTACTATTAATAATTGAACCCTCCATTTTGGCACATAATGACAATGAACAAAATGTAGCATGGCAAATGTCCTCCACACCTCCTTACACATCATACAGTAGTGTATGCCCATATTTGATTAGTAATGTATTCAATTACTTATTTACAGGGTTAACAACAGGAACAAACAGTTCCACTATACCAATACATTTACAGAATATCAGCAGCAGAATGGTTGATATTGACAACGATAACATAGTTATATTTATGAGACAGACTGAGGAAAGTGACACACAGTCACCAAGTTTAATGGCAGGATTTCACAACCCACAACATGTTAGTAACTCTGTGGAAAGTGACACTGGATCACAAAGATAAGTACAGGGTGATATTACACTACATGCTGTACAGGGAGAAACCCCATTCACCTCTAAACCAGTGTCTCCAAACCCACAGGAACACCTTCTGGATAATGTCAGAAATTCAAAGGTAACAGTATCCTCAGTGACACCATTATAAAGGGGTTCTAGACACAGGCATATGTCACAGTTATCCTAGAAACCATGTACAGCATTGGCTGCCAACAGCAAATGTGCCATGACACTGCTAAGGTTTGCTGCACTAACACAGAGATTCAGATAGAAATGGTCAGAGTCCCCCAGGGTGTGCATGAGGATTTCCAGCATGATATGTAAATGGCAGACACTATGGATAATGCCATGATCACATTGATCCATAGTATGGTGGCACATCAAGCATCCATGGATGCCTCTATTCATACATTAGTGATGACTTACCAGACTCAAATAGCAGTCAGTTTTGGAAGGGGCAGGAGATGTAGTACTGTCCTGACACAAGGGGCATATCACATGGCATTACAAGTGCATCTGAAAAAGTAGTGAAAATAGGGGAAAGCAAATGCAACAGCTTCATTCTGGCCATGTCAATGTTCGCCTATATGTAGCAGAACCTCTCAATCAAGGTCCCAGTCCCTCAGCACTGTGAGATAAGTTTCTGTAGAATCACCTGCATCAAGTAGGTCATGATACCAGAAAAAGTCACCATCTAGCTCAAATGACAAACTTTCCTAAAGATCACATGCACCTTCACCTAACCCATCTTTAGAAGATGCCTACAACTCATTTGACCTTGGCCAACTATGATTCAGGCAAGACATTTCAGGTACTTACAATCTGACTTTTAGCACACAGATGTCAAAGTTTAACTCAAACAAAAAAAAAAAAAGAAGAAATGAAAAATAAAAAGGGCAGAATATCTGAGTGTAGAATATAACTCAGTATTAAGACACTTTGCATTTGCATGCATTTAATTTCAATAATCTTATAGCTTACTATTAAAGGAAATATCTGGAAAGAAAGCTGTGTACCATAACATTCAGATTGCACTGATTTACACCATTGATGGTCTAGCCATTTTTCAATGTCACAGCTGACAATTGCTGAGAACATAAAACAAATACTACACACTACTTAGTGAAACACTCTTTAGAAAAAAAAAAAAAAGATTAACATAGAATCTTATCTGTACTGGCACTGATGCCACTTCCCTCTCAGCAATGCAACAGTAATGACATCACTGAGGACACAACTTACTGTGTATGCCAAAATGAAAAAAAAATCTGATGTGCAGTACTTTAACAGAGAACAATAATACATTTCAAATATGTAATAGTTAAAACTGAGTAAACACTGCATAATACAAAAAAAGCATGTCATACGTTTTACATTCAAGTACAAGGTATAAAATCAAGTAAAATACTGAAATAACGCTTTTTATTTAATGTATCACTTCAAGAGATTCAGTATGTGCATATTAAGTGCACCACCTAAGCAGAAGTTCTTGCTCAAAACATTTAAAAATGCAATTATTCTTACATGATGCCTTACAGCATCACTAAACATGTGTCAGTGAACACAGGCATCAGGCATGACTTTTATAAACAACAATATGAGTACCTGTTATAAAATAAAAAAAATACTAATAAAGATAAGAGGAATTGTCTGATGAGCAGTAACAATAGACCAGGCACCACGCAGCATAGCCCATAGATACCACTGCACATACCAATTATATTCTATGTTTTTTTTTAAAAAAAGGAAACACCTGAATGTCATGGTCTGCAGATCCAGACTAAATGCTGCCTCTTTACATGTGCAAACATATGCCATGCAGTAGCCTGTTGCATGGGGTCCCCTACTACTGCCGCCAGCTTATCATCATTGGTTATAGTATGACTGGAACTGGAAGCAGCAGTGATAGTATGGTTCATTTCGCCACCAGATTGGAGCATGATCAGCTATGCAGAATACAACATGCTGTAAATATCCTGCATGCAGTAACTGGTTCATGCTAAAAGGCACCCCCCCCCAGACCACCCAGGCACTTAAACTGACTTTTCAACATGCCAAAGACCCTCTCAATGACAATACAGATTTGCAAAAGGGCTGTATTAAAATTATCTTCAGCATCTCCAGTTGGATTTCTTACTAGTGTCATGAGCCATGAGTTCAGTGGATACCCAGCATCACCTGAAAGAAAAAAGAAAGAGGAGGAGACAATACAACATAAAAGTGGTTTTGTGGTAAGCAATATATTTTACCTTGAATAACTAGTTAAATAAAAAGTATACATATATTTTTCCACTTACCAACAAGGTAACCACTGGGCATCCTACTGTGCAGGAAGATGCACTAAAGTGAGCTGCTGTGACAGATATAGGAATTGTGTGCACTGCCAGGATACTGGGTAGACATTTTAGTGATTCACCCCTATGATCACACTACCAGGCAACTGATGGAATCGTAGCCCTTCCCATTGCTGTACTGCTCCTCCCATGGCACACTTATTGCAACATGGGTGCAATCAGTCATACAGAGAATATCAGGGAAATGCTCCATCCCATAAAAGGCACTCATAGTCCAGGATTGGTCCTGAATTGACACCAGGAAATGCATGTACTGATCCACATGTGCCAAGAGTACATCCAGGAACTGCTGAAATATCCTCTGAGCAGAAATCCATGAGGTATCAAACATGTCCTCAGTCTCTCTCTGTAAGGTCTCTATGGCAAATATATATACCTTAGTATCCATAGGGATACAAAGGCCATGCACTGTCCCAGTGCTCCTGTGGGGGGGGGGGCATACATACTCACAAAGACCCTCACAATGTCCGTGTTCACTGTGAAACTGTAAGATTCTCTGATTATCAAAATTGTAATGAATAATTCTCTACCTATATCTCTCTGCCTTTTTAGCTAGAAATGATGCTGGGCACCTGCAGTAAAGACCAGCAGCTCACAGTGGGACTTAGCAAGGCTAGCAGCAAGGGAAAGCATCATTGCAGGTTGCAAAGTAGATAGAAAAGGCTCAATTCTGCCTTTTACACTGAATCTGCAGATGTCACTTGTTTGTTTGTGTCTTTCGGCTTTTCCCGGTTAGGGGTCGCCACAGCGGAACTCCGGTCCGCTAATGATTGGCAGTAGAGTTTTACGTGCTGGCTTGCCGGGCCTAATGCACAACCTTCAATGAAGGAATGCCCGTTCACGCATGTCGCCACACAGAAGACGCTCTAACTGAGAATCAAACGGGCAACGTCTAACTGTGAGGCGACAACGCTGATATGTGCAAATTATGACTATAAATCGCAAACAGCTTACATCTCATTATTTCTTCGTTTGCTTAAGTTTGTTCAAGGCTATCATACTTTAGTGTAAATGGCCTCTATGAATGGCATCTTTGCTGCAGAAACCTACAAGTGGTGTTGATAGCCTTTACAAGTTCATATAGTGACTATGTATACCACCCTAACTTTTGTATCTATTTCAAGTATTGAACTGTTTCTAACTCTGAATGACTTGTAATTCTCCATATACTTATATAATTTATATTTTTACTTAGTAAAATTGTTTCTGTTATTTTGTTATATGTATAATATGCCCAATTTAATCAAAAAAGATGCAATAGAGTAAATTCAAAAGATTTTACAGTTTTGGTTAGCTCTAACTTTAAAAATAAAAGAAGAGGCAGTGCTATTGTTTAGAGAAACACTATTCTGATGCCTAAAATTATTGATAATTACAATGATAGCAAAGGTATGTTATGCATGGCAGTAATTGAATTACATGGGAGATTATACATTTTAGTTAATGTTTACTGGATTCTTGGAATTGGGGCTAAGAAGTATTTAGAACTTGTAATTTAAATGTATGAAAGGGAGCCTTATAATGGCTGGTGATTTTAATTGCTTATTAAATGAAAAGGTACTGGTGCTTCTCTTCGACCCAGAATCTCTTCCACAGCTAATGCTTTACTAAAGTTTATTGAATTAATTAATATTAAGCATATTAATTATTTTCTGAATCTGATTTGTTATTTTATGTCCACTATTCGTACATATTTTCAACTCTAGAGTAGATACGGTTTACATTTCAAATTATTAATTTTCCAGTTTGGGAAATATAAAAGTGATTTCATGCCCTTTATCGGATCATAATGCCATTACATATGAAATTCTAAGTAAAAGAGTTTGCTTTCTTGTAACAGACTACCTGCGTATATAACAAGACTAAAATAATTTAAGCAATTGTTTCTTAAGGAGCTCCAGTAGATTTTGTTATTAATAACATTGGTGAGATTTCAAATGTGATTCTTTGGGATTCTTTACAAGTTGGTTTATTTGGAAAGATGATGATGATAAATTAATAAATGCAAATGATGAAATAAAGATTTACTAAAATCACAAGCTCAGATAGATAAGTTAAAATTAGTATACAAAAAGGTAATAAGGATCTACTTACTGAAATGAAAAAGTTAAATACAAAATATCTTGAAATTATACAACATAAATTTTCAATTAGCTTAGAAAAGTTTAAATTACAATCTTACAAATTAAATCCCCAAAGTTTACTTACATTACCCATTATATTAAAGAAAATAATACAAAAATAACCATATCAAAGAGAATACCATCCCAGGTAGTAATAGAATAGTTACAGACATAGAAGAAATTTTACACTGTTTTAGGAATTATTATAATAAATATTATAATTATAATAGTATTGAAAAGCAAAAGAAAATACTAAAATATGTTGTTTAATAGTAACATACATAATAAATTAACTCAAGAACAAATACAAAAACATAAAAGCCTATTTCAATTATATAAATTAAAGAAGAAATTAAAAAGTTGAAAGATAATAAAGCCCCTGGCAGTGATGGAATTTTTCCAGAATTACATAAAATATCACCTCATGAGGCACTAGTTATTTTATTAAAAGTTTTTACAGAGGTTTAAAATATATCAAACAGCCCTCCTTCATGGGAGTAAACAATAACTCCTTTGATACTAAATTTAGATAATGTCCTTATGTTCTTATAGATCTATTTCTCTTTTAAACATTGATTATAAAATCTTATGTCTATGCTAACAGAATGAAATATATTCTCCCACTATTAATTAGCAAAGATCACATTGTCTTTATACTAAATAGGCAATCACATGATAATGTTAAAAGAATAACTATAGCAATTGATTATGCTAATAGTATGAAAACAGAATTATCAATAAGTACTTTAGAGCTAAATAAAGCCTTTGAGTCTGTTGATTGGTTTTATTTATCTTCTGTACTACAGCTTACAACTTTTCAAGTAATTTCATAAAGCATATTAATCATCTTTATATCTTTATATCTTTATCAGAATTTGTGAGTTTATTAAATTAGGATATTTTGTTTCTCAGTCAGTTAAAATTTGTAAAGGTACAAAACAAGGTTGACCCTTGTCCCCTGTATTATTCACCTTAGTAGTTGAACCTTTAGCTAATTTAATAAGATCAATTTCAGATATAATGGGTTTTAAGATAAAAGACTTTTATACTTCAAACATTTGACTCTACTGGTTTCATAATATTAACAATTAGAAATATTGATCTGTCTCTAACTT
The DNA here is from genome assembly GCF_019279795.1 of Protopterus annectens. NCBI lineage: Eukaryota > Metazoa > Chordata > Ceratodontiformes > Protopteridae > Protopterus > Protopterus annectens. Next base: position 1,393,444,756 of record NC_056731.1, read on the forward strand.
TTTAATGAAATCATTACAATTTTATGAATCTATATCAGGATTTAGTTTTAATAATAGTAAGACAAATATTTTTTAATTAATAATTTGTTAAATGAGTCAATAAAGAAGGTCAGTGAATTTAATTGGGTTACTAAGCAAATTAAATACTTGGGAATTATTTGTCACATAACTGCAAAGAAATAGCATCAGATAATTCTTATAATATCCTGGACTCTATTAAATTGCTAATGAATAAATGGAATATTTTTTCCTATGTAAGATAAGAGTAACACTAATTAAAATTATTATATGACCAAAATATTACATATCATTCAAATAGCTTTCCTTCTCCCACCTAACAACCTTATTAAACAGTTTAATAGTGTACTTTTAAAATTATTTTGGTACACAAGGAAATCTAGTTTAGCTTTGGGGCATCATATGGGAGACTGAAGAAACTTAAAGTGGGCTTCCAGACATAGAATTGTATGCTTTATCATCTGTTATTATAACTGTAGCTTTGTGGTTAAATTCTAATTATTCACCTATAAGGAAAAGGCTTCATGAGATTAGATGGTTGAATAGTAATAATAGTACAACTAGACAACATATCCAAATTTCTGGAAATATCTTCAAATGTTTATTAAAAAAGTGTTTTACTAAAAGATGAATAAATTATATTCATAGCAGTTTAAACATATTTAGAAAATTTATTTTTAAAATTCCTGAAATGAAAAATTAACTCTGTACACTATTTCCCAGTGCTTTCACTGAATATTGTTTTAATTCTCTAAAATGTTAAACTTAAAAAAATCAAAATTTAATTTTTTGGAACTAAATGACAAATTGAATTGAATTATTTACTTCTGACTTCATAATGGGTAAATATGACACTGATGCAAATTGTGAAGAGTGGGTAAAGATAGATGAAGGCTGCCAGCCTAGCCAGCTACAGGCTTGTTGTCTTAAATGTAAAGAAATACTGTTACATGTGGAACTGGAAATAAATGTGACAACAGTGCACTCTACTGACCAAAGTAAAGCATGTGGTGACCCTTTGATGTAGACAGCAGTGCCAAAAAGTCTAGATGCAGAAATTATTTCTATTGTTTTAAACGAGTTAAATTGCTAGATTTAAACATGCAAATGTATTTTTATTGCTCTGCTCTTGACCAGTTGCAAGATAACAAAAGGGGATGTTAAGAATGTAAATGCAGTTCCTTTTAGCCTGAAAACCCAAGAAAGTGTGAAGAATGATGTAATGTGTAGCCTAGTAGCCCCAGGAAAGTGTAAAGAATGATGTAATGTAAATCAGAACTGCATTTTCAATTTAAACAGAGAGAACCAGAGAGGATTAAGCATTTTTGTCTTGATCATCCAACTCAAAAGCACTCTGCCTCTTTTCTTATGTACGTTTATCTTAGACTTGTGTTCTCTCTTAGAAATAGCTAGGAACTAGAAATATTAGACTAAGTGTTTTTCTGTGATGTCAGGACTGTACTACTGAATTATTTTAAGTATTTCTCTGTAATCTCTGAACTCTTGACTGGCATTGTGTAGTAAGAAGTATTGTCTTGTGTTTTTATTATTTATCATTAAATATTTTTAAAACCTTTCAATAGTGGCTGTTTTGTGTAGAGATAATTTAAGCTCTAGAGCACATTGCATATTTATAGTGTTTACTGTCCAAGTCATTCCAAATAAGCCTTGACTGTTTAGTCACACTTACCAATTGGATAGTAATATTGCACAGTAATAATTGGACACCCTTTTAAGGGCCTTTGAGTAGCTGATAAATATTAGCTGGGTGGTGGCAGGTGGTACTACCATATAATCTGGGTAATAGGGGCACAGCTGGAGAACCTGTGCCAGCCTTTCCCAGGAGTGTCTGTGTGGTTGTATAAACTCTTATCTCAAAGTGTGTGTGTGTGTGTGTGTGTGTGTGTGTGTGTGTGTGTGTGTGTGTGTGTGTGTGTGTGTGTGTGTGTGTGTGTCAGCTACTCGGGCAGGGACACGAAGCACTGGTTGGACAGAGAGGGTGCTGGAGGTTTTAGCTTGCCCAGCTAGGCTGAGATCTGGACCCTATAGCTATGCCAGTGGGAAGTCTTATTGGGGACTTGACGAGCAAGGGAGCAACCAGCCCTGAAATGACTGTGATTTCTGTGTGCATTTAAAGGAAATTGCACTTTACTGTGTGTACTTGTTATCCTTTCTTCATATATGAGACACCCTCTCTGGTGTTAGTGGTGAGGATTGAGGCTCCTTGATTGCTGGGCCAGAGCACGGGCATCACATATTAATTGCTTGGCAGTGATGGGATATCCACGCCATATATTAATTGTTTGGCAGAGGTGGGATATCCACACCACATATTAGTTGGTTGGCAAATACTAATTGGCTTGTAGTGGTGTGGGTAGAGTGAATCCTGTAGCTTGTGTATATTGATCTTTGAAGGTGCTTTATACTCTAAATCAGCCACACAGTAAATACTCAGAGTTCAGATCACAATTGTTTTATTTCTTTTGTTAGCTTCATTAACAGGCAGCATGTCAGCAGATGAGTATGGAAAGCTGACAAGGAGCCAGCTGGCAGAGATGTGCCAGGCTAGGGGACTGGTGCATGGAAACCTGACTAAGGCAGACTTGATTGCAGCCTTGGTTACAGCTGCATCAGAAAACAGTAACCAGGAGGACAATCAGACTGGCAGTGGAGATATAATATCCCCTGAGAATGGACAGCTCAACCTTTGTACAGAGGACTTAAAAATCCATCTGGAGCTAAAGAGACTTGAGTTGGAGGCCAGGTGTTTAGAGATAGAAGCTGAGGAAAAGGAGAGGCAGAGGAAGCATGAGAGCGAAATGCTGAATCTTTAGAAGAGTCATAAAGGTAATGGGGAAGGGAGTAACTGGACCCCAGAAGCACAACAGGTCAGTAAATTTCTTCCGCAGTTTAAAGAGGGGGATACTTTTGATAGTTTCATTCATATGTTTGAGAGGGTATGCAAACAGTATAGTGTTGACCAAAGGCTCTGGGTAGGATTCCTGACCCCCTTGCTCCATGGTAAAGCCATAAATGTTTTGTCTAAAATGTCTGACATTGCATGTTTTGATTATACTGCTGTAAACAAATTGTCTATTAGAGTTTTTTAAGCTAACACCTGAAACATACAGGAAAAAGTTTTGTAAGCACAGACGCAAGGCAGATGAAAGTGTGTGTGAATATGCTGCTGAACTGAGCACTTATTTCCATAGGTGGGTGAGTGGATGTCAGGTTACCACTTTTGATGGGCTGTCAGACCTTTTTGTGAGGGAACAAGCACTTAGCACTTTGCCTGAGGACATGAGGATCTGGTTAGCTGATAGACAATGTGCTACTTCAGATACGTTGGGGAAGAAGGGAGACCTATACCTGGCAAGCAGGGCAGCCCTGCACAGGAAAGGGACCCCCAGTACTGCTCATGGGTTGAAAGGAACCCATGGTGGGCAGCACAGACTGCCCCAAAAGAATCTGCTAGTAGCAGGGGAAGCCACTAGTCCAGATACACATCCAGGAGCTAGAGTTAAATGTTTTGAATACAACCAGTGGGGCCATGTGGCATACAGGTGTCCATGGAGACAAGGTGGGGAACAAAAGATGAGGGAGCCAGTAAGTGAGAAAGATAAAATGCCAATCATAGGTTGTCTTAAGACAATGGGGTACCAAACTACCATCCTGCAGATGTCCTGATAGGGAAGGATTTGGATGAGGCTGTACCATGTACTTATGCAGTTACACGTGGTCAGGCTAGAAGACAAGCAAGTAGCCTGGGGAGACAAAGACAGACTGCATACTTGCAGCCAGCACTAGTGAGGTGGTTACATTAGGGAGGGAGCTACTCTGTAGCAGTGAAACTGAAAGTGAGCCACAGCTGCTTGTGGGTACTGATGGTCCCTTGGACAGTGTGACTGCAAAGGTAGAGGTGAGTAGTAGTACCCAGGCTGACAGTGAGGCACTACTGTCAGAGGATGCAAGACTTCTTATGGAGGGGAGCTTGGAAGGGTTACAAGGAGAGAATTGAGACAGGCTCAGCTCTCAGACCCTACATTGCAAGGCCTGAGGCAGGTAGCTAGGGAGGCACCTGATTCTCAAGGAAAGGGGGATCTGTATACTGAGGCAAAGGGTTACTATACAGAGAGTGGACCCCTGAGGGAGGGCTAGAAGGTGAGAGAGTAGAGCAGTTTGTAGTGCCTAGAGCCTACCATCTGGCACTTCTAGCCATAGCCCATGATATTCCCTTTGCAGGTTATATGGGCATAAAACATACAAAGAGGCATATTATGCAGAACCTCTATTGGCCTGGAATTTCCAGACATGTAACAGGGTACTGCAGGACCTGTGATCAGTGCCAAAAGAAGGCAAGGCAGGAGACAAGGTGAGAGCTCCTTTGATGCCTTTGCCTGTGATTAAGGAGAAATTTCAGAGGGTAGCTATGGATTTTGGGGGTCCTCTGAGTAGCCCAAGTTCCACAGGAAAAAAGTATATCCTAGTGGTAGTGGATTATGCTACATGATACCCCAAGGCAGTGGCTTTGTCCTCCACTGAGGCAGAGAAGGTGGCAAATGCTTTGTTAGAGATTTTCATCAGGGTAGGTTTCCCAAAAGAAATACTGACTGACAGAGGTGGCAATTTCATGTCAGACCTGCTGGCTTGTTAGTCGAAGTCCTGTGCGGTGAAGCACATGAAGACCACCCCCACCATCCCCAGAATAATGGTCTGGTTAAGAGGTTAAACTCTACAATCAAGTCCATGCTACGGGCATTTGCAGATCAGTTTAAGAGGGAGTGGGACAAATATTTACCCCATCTGTTGTTTGCTTACAGAGATGTTCCCCAGGAATCCACAGGTTTTTCACCCTTTGAGTTGTGTATGGACATAGGGTGAGGGGACCTCTAGATTTAATTCAAGATGAGTGGGAAGGTGAGTGCGAGTCTCACAAGGAGTCTGTTGTGGCATACATCCTAAACCTCAGGACAAGGCTCTGGGAACTCATGGGCTTGGCCCAGGAGAACCTGGCAGAAGCCCAACAACAGAAAAAGGTGTGGTATGACAGGAATGCTCGAGCTAGAGAGTATGCTGTGAGGCAGCAGGTAATGGTTCTCATTCCTGTCAGACACAACAAGCTGCAAGTAGCTTGGGAGGGACCCTACAAGGTGGTAAGAAAGGTAAGTGATGTTAATTACATGGTGGAACTGCTAGGCAGAAGGCCAGGGCACAAATTGTACCATGTTAACATGATGAAACCTTACCATGATAGGGAGGCCCTTGTGCTGAGCATTTGCAGTGGATTGTAGGAGGGGTCTGAGGAAGATCTGGGGACTGATCTCCTCAGTGAGGCTTGAGCTGACACCTCAGTGGAAGGGGTAGCAATGTCCCAGCAGCTATCTCCTGCCCAGGTTCGAGAAATTTGGGGACATGTTCACTGGGAAACCAGGATGCACCCACCTGAGGTAGCACCAGCTAGATACAGAACCCCAAAGGCCTATTAAGCAGGCCCCTTATAGAGTGCCTGAGAGAGTTAAACAGACTCTGAAGGAGGAGGTACAGGAGATGTTGCAACTAGGGGTGATTCAAGAGTCCAACAGTCCCTAGGCCTCCCAAGTGGTGCTGGTGCCAAAGAAGGATGGCATCACCAGGTTCTGTGTGGACTACAGGAGATTAAATAGTCACACAGAGTCAGATGCTTACCCTATGCCTAGGACAGATGAGGCCCTAGAGCAGCTGGGTGGGGCTAAGTATCTTACAACCACTGAGCTTACCAAGGGTTACTGGCAGGTGCCCTTGACTCCCAGTGTTAGAGAGAACTCAGCCTCTGTGACACCTTTTGGCTTGTATGAGTTCACAAAGATTCCCTTTGGGATGAAGAATGTCCCAGCAACTTTCCAGAGGCTGGTAGATCATATCCTAGTAGGAGCAGGAGGGTTTGTCCTTGCCTATCTAGATGATATTGCCATATTCAGCCATTCCTGGCAAGAGCACCTTCAGCATGTAAGGGGGGTGCTGGGCAGACTACAGAGGGCAGGGTTGACCATTAAGCCAAGCAAATGTCAGGTGGGTATGGCAGAGGTCTCCTACCTAGGACATAGAGTGGGGAGTGGTAAGATAAGGCCAGAACCTACCAAAGTTGAAGCCATTCAGGAATGGCCTGCACCTGTTACTAAAAAGCAGGTGAGGGCATTTTTAGGGACAGCAGGGTACTACAGAAAGTTCATCCCCAGTTATAGTACCATAGCTGCTCCCCTCACAGACCTGACAAGGAAGAACAGGCCAGATAAGGTAGTATGGACCCCAGCAAGTGAGCAGGCATTACAAACACTTAAAGAAGCTTTGGGAGGACCCCCTTGTTAGCCAGTCCATATTACAGCAAATAATTAGTTGTGCAGGTGGATGCTTTGAACCAGGGGGTGGGGGCTGTACTTAGCCAGATTTCTTCAGAAGGAGAAGAGTACCCAGTGGTTTATCTCAGTCATAGGCTCCAACCCAGGGAGGAATGCTATGCAGCTGTAGAAAAGGAATGTCTAGCCAAAATGTGGGTACTGCAGAAACGTCAGCCTTATCTGTATGGAAGGAAATTCACTGTTATGACAGATTACAACCCGCTAACATGGTTAAACAGAGCCAGCCAGCAAAATGCCAAGTTGCTAAGATGGAGCCTAGGTTTGCAAGCATATGATATGTCAGTGCAGCACTGCAGTGGAAGTAGCAATGCTAATGCAGATGGGCTTTCAGGACAGAGAATGGGGTAGGTATACTCAGTTAGACCTAACCCTCTCAAGCAGCATTTCTCAAGGGTCACTTGCAAACCTAGCTTGAGTTCTCCAGGGGGGGAGATATGTGAAGAATGGATAAAGATAGATGAAGGCTGCCAGCCTAGCCAGATAGAATTTTGCAGATAATTCTGTCATTTGTAAATATGAATGTAAACTACAGGCTTGTTGTCTTAAATGTAAAGAAATACTGTTACATGTGGAACTGGAAATAAATGTGACAACAGTGCACTCTACTGACCAAAGTAAAGCATGTGGTGACCTTTGATGTAGACAATGGTGACAAAAAGTCTAGATGAAGAAATTATTTATATTGTTTTAAACAAGAGTTAGATTGCTAGATTTAAACATGCAAATGTATTTTTATTGCTCTGCTCCTAACCAGCTGCAATATAACAAAAGGTGATGTTAATAATGTAAATGCAGTTTCTGTTAGCCTGGGAACCCAGTGAAGTGTGAAGAATGATGTAATGTGTAGCCTGGGAACCTCAAGAAAGTGTAAAGAATGATGTAATGTAAATCAGAACTGCAATTTCAATTTAAACAGAGAGAACCAGAGAGGATTAAGCATTTTTGTCTTGACCATCCAACTCATCAGCACTCTTCCTATTTTCTTATGTAAGTTTATCTTAGACTTGTGTTCTTTCGTAGAAATAGCTAGGAACTAGAAAGATTAGACTACATGTTTTTCTGTGATGTCAGAACTGTACTACTGAATTATTTTAAGTATTTGTCTGTGATCTCTGAACCATTCACTAGCATTGTGTAGTAAGAAGTATTGTCTTGTGTTTTTATTATTTATTATTACATATTTTAAAACCTTTCAACAGTGGCTGTTTTGTGTAGAGCTAATTTAAGCTCTAAAGTACATTACATATTTATAGTGTTTACTGTCCAAGTCACTCCAAATAAGTCTTGACTGTTTTAGTCACACTTACCAATTGGATAATACTATTGCACAGTAATAATTGGACACCCTTTTAAGGGCCTTTGAGTAGCTCATAAATATTAGCTGGGTGGTAGTAGGCGGTACTACCATACAGTCTGGGTAATAGGGGCACAGCTGGAGAACCTGTGCCTGCCTTTCCCAGGAGTGTCTTTGTGGTTGTATAAACTCTTATCTCAGAGTGTGTGTGTGTCAGCTACTTGGGCATGAAGCACTGGTTGGACAGAGAGGGTGCTGGAGGTTTTAGCTTGTCCAGCTAGGCTGAGATCTGGACCCTATAACTGGGTCAGTGGGGAGTCTTATTGGAGACCAAGGGAGCGACCAGCTCCAACTGACTGTGATCTCTGTGTGCTCTTAAGGGAAATTGCACTTTACTGTGTGTATTTGTTATCTTTCCTCCTATATGAGATGCCCCTCTCTCATGGGCGCTGGAACCATTGATTGAGGGGGGAGGGGAGCCCCCCCACTTTTGTAGATCAATCCAACCTCCCAACTGTATGCTGACATCATCGCGTGGAGCACGTATTTCAAGGTTTGCGAGCGGGAACTGAAATGGACGGTTTCTGATTATCTTATGCTGGGAGGAGAAATGGACAGTTTTCTTGAAGATGGAGACTGCGAAGAGAAACAGACAGATGTCTTTACCTGCGAAGACTGAAGATGGAGTCTGGAAACAGAATCTGGACATTTTTCAGAGTGAGTAAAGCTGGCATCTGAATGAATAGTGTGTGTGTGTGTGTGTGTGTGTGTGTGTGTGTGTGTGTGTGTGTGTGTGTGTGTGTGTGTGAATGCCCCCAACAGGATACATCTGGTGGCTAGAGGTACTCAGGCTCAAACTCTGTACCTTGGGTACAGGTAAAAAGAGCCTAAAGTCCCTAGCCACCGTCACTTGTGAATTTATGCCTCACATTTATGTTCTGTTCCTCTGGTTTTCAGGAGTGGTAAAACAAAACCTTTTAGTCTAGCAATTTTCTAAGATTATAAAATCAGTATTTTAAATGTGTCCCTATTTTGGGGCTGTATTCCCCCATTATTGGCTGTGTTCTGTATTTTTGTGCTAAGAGGGTGAAAGCTATGGTGAGAAGTGAGAACTGAATTCACTAAATGATATGATAGCTATTTAAGTTTGTCTTCCTTTCTTTCAAGAAACTGCTGGTTTAGCTTAGTGGTATGTTGCTCTGACTGTAATGCACAGAGATCAGGGTTCAAGACTTGGTAGTAAAATGCATGGTCATAACACATTTTATGCAAGCCACTTTCCACAATTATACAAACAATGTTTAAAATGTGTCCCTGGTTCAAGAAACTGCTGGTTTAGCTTAGTGGTTTGTTGCTCTGACTATAGTGCACAGAGTTTTGGGTTCAAGACTTGGTAGTGAAATGCATGGTCGTAACACATTTTATGCAAGCAACTTTCCAAAATTATACAAGCAATGTTTAAAATGTGCCCCTGGATCCCCCCCCCCCACCAATTGGAATTAAGATGTTAAGTTGTCTATCTCACCTTCCTTCTTTCTGGTTGGGATCGGAGCCGATCCTCGGCTCTAACTCAGCCATCTTCTATAGCTCGAGAGCTGTTTACTGGCTTGAGGCTACCTCTTATCCCATTATGCCTAGTGATAGCTACCCAGATATTGTTTGTCGCTTCAGCTGCGAGGTGTCGTTTTTCTGGCTCAGACTCGTATAAAGTTTTTTCGTATAACTTTTACTCTAGAAATATTTTTTTTCAGTGTTTTATTGTTTACGTTTAGTTTTGTTTTTTGTGATAGCTAGTATTTAGTTGTAGTATCCCTTCCTTCTTGTAGAACTCGTTTAACTTAGAGAGTTCTCCCCCGCCCCTTCCCCTATCCTTCTTGTCAGGTTAGCCATTTAGGTTAGAGGCTTTCCTTCTACCTTTCTTTCATAGGTTAGCCGTTTAAGTTAGAGGCTTTTCCTATTAAAAAAAAATCCTTTAGCTATAGTTAGTACTGTGTGTTTTTTGTGTAGACTGTATTTTACTTTGTAGCTGTTTTGGTATTTGTTGTTTCCTTCTTTCAGGATGTCAAAGGAATCCAAAGTGTCTGGATTCAAGAAGTGTGACTCATGCTGTCAGAAAATGTCTCTGACAGATGGGCCTACTTCTTGCGTCTATTGTTTAGGTGCTGTGCACTTGTTCTATCTGCCATGCATTTAGTCCAAGAGTCCTGCAGGTGCATAAGAATAAGCTTATTCGTAGGGGTCTTTTAAAGCCCCAGGATTCACTGGCCAAGACCTCTCAGCCTGTGAAATCCCCTAAATCTACCAAGCCATCAGCTCCAAGTTCGGAGCCATCCTCGATTCAGACTCGACCTTCTACTTCGGTTCCGGCTGGCACCGATAAGACTATCTCCCTGTCAGCTCCATCAGAAACTTTAGAGCCTTCGCAGAGCCACAAGAGGCTGAGGTCCCCTTCATTGGAATCGGTACATTCGGCTCCTTGATCTCCCTTACTTCGGAGCGTGCGCAGTCGCAGATCCTCTTACTCGTCTCGATCCTATAGGCTGTTGGATCATGATGTGGAGAGAGTGGTCAGTAGGTTGCTAAATTCACAGGCACTTGCCAAAATGTTGTCCAGCCCTCCTCAACAGGTGTCAGCTCTGTCCACTTCTATTGATGTTCCTCCTCCAACTCCAATGAGTTCGGAGCCGGAGTTCATTGGGGTTCGATTAGTGGAACCAACAGCTCCGATAACTTTATCTCCTTCAGTTCTGTCGTCGGCTCTGATCCCCTCAGTGGTGCTGTCCATCGAGGGATCTGGGCACCAGGGCTCCCTCGTCAGCTCCGAGGGGGCGAGTGGCATTGGACCCTTGTCCGACCCCATTCTCCCTCTCGGAGCTTCGGCGCAGGTGAGCTCAGCTCCTACATCGGCCTCGGAGCTGTCTCCCTCAGTGGGGAGAAAGATTCTGATTTCCTCAGAACCGGAGCTTTCTCTGCATCGTGGCAGGGACACCTTCAATGTCATGAGGAGTGTGCTGTCCACTGAGTCAGCTCCACTATCGGCCCCACCGGCTCCGTCCCCTGTAGTGCCTGTGCCAACCTCTGCTCCTCCTCCAGACCCCAAGCGTAGGGAACCAGTGCTCCAGGGCATCCCATTGGGTGTTTCCTCTTCTTCCGAGGCCTCCCCTGATAATTCAGAGGAGCCCCCTCATAAGAAGAAGTGCAAGAGGAAGCACATTGACTCCCTTGAGTCTGTCACTTCTGATTCAGACTTAGATGAATCGGAAGGATCCCCAAGATCCCCCTCTGAAGATGTTTCCTTCTCGGACATCCTAGAAATGCTTAAGCAGAGGGGGAACTGGAATCCCCTAGCCCCTACCGAGGATGAGTCTGTATTTCTGGATGTGTTTGGTTTTACCTTTTGATCCACTTATGGCAGTGGTGGCTCAAAAGGCTTGGTCAGCTCCGGATACAGTAGAACCAACTCCAAGGAGACCTGGCAAATTCATCACAGCACCCCAAGATAAGCAGTTCCTTACCAAAGGTGTGCCTGTTGATGTCATGGTGGTAGCAGCAGTCACCAAAAAAGAGTTAGCAGAGACCTCTTCATCTGTCCATCCTCCTAACAAGGAGTCTAGGACCATGGACAGATATGAGAAGTGAATGTTCGCTTCAGCGACCTTTTCTATGAGGTCACTGAACTACTTATGTCATTTTACTTGGCTTCAGAGGGCTCTCCTTAAAGAGCTCGGAGATACCCTTTAAGATCCATCAGCTGAGGGTGCTCAAGCTAAAGTAGCTTCCCAGCTGGTGATGCTTAATTCTGTAGTTAACTCCTCCATGAGGCTGATTTCCTATGCAGCCAATGGTGTGAGTAGAGCCGCAGGTACGGGTGTGGCCCTTAGGAGGCATGCAGGGATGTGGCTGTGTAATTTTGTGAAACCCTTTCGAGCATCATTCACCAACATCACCTTTGATGGTTCCTTTCTTTTTTCTGGACCACAGGTGAAAGACACTTTGACTAGGTGTGAGCAATAAGGCAAGACTCTCTCTGCCACAGGAGTCTGTTTTTCCACTCCTTCTAGACCATATCGCAAAGGTCAGAAGAGTGGCAAAATGTGGTTCCAAAAATCCCAGGGATCCTTGCCTGACACACGTAGCGATTTTTCCTCCAGGGGCAGAGGGGGAAACAATAACAACAGACGCTGCCCTCGTGGCAGAGGGAGTCCGCAGAACCAGGGCAACAGAGAATCTTTCTCTGATAAGCCCTTTCAGCATCCCTGAAGGGTTGCCCGGCTGCTCACCTCTGGAGGCAGTCGGGGGAAGACTTTCACCGTACCCAAAAGCCTGGCAAGATTTAACGCAAGACAGATGGGCACGGTCCATTATAGAAAAAACTAAGCCAGCAACAAGTGAGCCATGACACAATTAGTAGTTTATTAAAACTACTAGAGACTTCATAAAAAGCTTAATTAACAGACCGGTTTCGGCCTGGATTTAACCTGGCCTTCTTCAGTGTATGACAAAAAAGCTTACCAGAAAGAAGTCATATATAGTAAATCAAAACATTTGATTGGCTGACAAGACACATCCAATTCCTTAAGCTCATGAATATTCATGTTATGTTAAGCAATATTTATACACCACAAAAAATTTTTCTATCATAAATATTCATTAAGCCCTGGATTAAATAGGGCACCAAGTTTGGTAATCCATTTCTTTTCTTTTGCATCAAGTTTCTGATGCCAACCAGATTTATGAGTTCGATCACCAATGAGTTTGTCAATAATAATGAAATGAAACTGAGCTGTTTGATGTATAAGTGTGTGTTTATATAACGCATTTGAAGTTCTTTTGCATTTAATGTCACTCAAGTGTTCTGACATACATAACCTAAAAGGTTCGAGAGGTCTGACCTATATAGAAAGAATGGCAACTGCAGCAAGCCATATAAATAGCCCAATCAGTGTTACAGTTGGCAAAAAATCGAATGTCAAATACTGTGCTACTATTTCTGCTACTGAATTCTTTGGACTTCAAAATGTGTTTACAGTTAATGCAATGACCACAAGGGAAACAGCCAATCAGTTTGTCACCCAAAATAGTGGTCTGATATAACTGAGGTAGTATAGATTCAGAATGATGTTTGTAGTGATTAAAATGTCCTGCTAAATTTTTCCTTTAAGAAAAGCAAAAGAGCATGTATTGGGAATTATTGTATTGATATTACCATCCGCCTTCAATATGTTCCAATTGTCCTTGACAATATCCATAAATCTGTTAGTGTTTCTACCAAATGTAGTGGTAAAACGTAATATATTCTTTGACAAAGATTTTCTCTTATACATCAATAAATTATGTCTATGTAGACCCGAAGCATAGTTTTGGGCCATGGTGACATACCCTGAACTGTAACCCCTATTCATGAATCTATGGTATAAATCCTGAGAATGATGTTTAAGACTAACATCATCAGAGCAATTACGTCTAATTCTGATAAACTGTGATTTCGGAATGTTTTTGGCGATATGTTTTGGATGATAGCTGGAGGCATGGAGTAAGGTGTTATATTGGGGAAACTTCCTATATACTTCTGTATTCAAGGTATTATCCTGATTTCTTGTTACCAAAACATCCAAAAACGTTATGGAGTTCCGGTCATGAGTAATAGTAAATTGTATTCCCCATTTGTTATCATTTAAATAATCCATAAATTCACGAAGATACTCGATGTCTAATCTCCACACCATCCAGCAATCATCCAAATACCAAATAATAATTCTTTTATATTTAAGGTGCTCAACATTTGATCTGTTCAAAGTGGTTAGATACTGCGTATTGGATGTCACAGTATTTATTCACCTTAATTTGATTTTTTATACCATTATTGTCCTGTGTTGGACGTGGCTATTGTTTGTACAATATTGCACAAACTGGAATATTGCCATTATTGTCCGATTATTATTTTTTGTCTTTTTTGATACAGGGCGTGGTTGTTTTTCATATCAATATATTATTGATTTTATATCAATACATTATTGACTTTACACCAATAATGGATCTAAATAAAATATTTTTGGATTTATCATCCGATAAGGATGATCTTGCACCTTTTGGTATTGGTCATGGTTCTGATGGCTCTGTAAATACTAGTTCCATGAAGCCGGAACAACAATGTGAAAAACTATTTAATGATTTAAACAAAAATATGAAAACACTCAGATCTTGTGTTTGGCACCTTAAATTACTTAAAGCTTATTTGGCTAAAGGCATTTGTCCTAGGGGTTTGAGGGTCAAAATTCAGCCTTTAGTAGCTGACCCGGATGATATTTTAACTACGGACTGGTTATCCATTCAACAAGAATGTTCAATGAGGTTTGTTGAATCTCTGTCCAAGTATTATATTAGGATTATTGACAAAGAAACTTCCAAAGTGTTACAATTAATAGATGATTGTAATCAGTATCAGAATGACACATTTTTTTCTGCATCATTATCTAAACTTAGTTCTGATTTGTTAGATTTTGACACTCATCTCAAAGAAAGAAAACTTAAAAAATTGTCTCGTGATCTGTCCGATTATGAGAAGGGGCAACCCTTTAAATAAACTAGACATGTAAGATTTCAAGATATGCATAATAGAAATACATCCAGTTCCAAAAGGAAACGTCCACGCTCCATTTCAAAAGGACGTGGTAATAATACTGATTCCACTGATTATGACACATCATCAGGTACTGACACAGAAACACAGCACACCATAGAGTCCCCTACTCTTAAACGTAAAAATTACACATCCCCTTTAGGCAACATCGAGGGAGGAGAGGAGGCAGGAAACACAAGAAGGGTTACAAGTCTACAAAATTTGATGGAAGTACTAACGAACAAGTAAACAATGTTTGTAACATCTCTAGTACTGTATTAACACCTGAACAAATATCTTTATTGAATAAAGGATTATCTTTTATCCCTGGCTTTTTTGTGCCTGAAGACACCTTTGCACAAGATTTATTTACATTTTGTAGACTCATCAACCTTAAATTGTTTTTTCAGGACAAGGGGGAAGAAGAACAGCAACAAATGGATATTTTTAAATATCATGCCTCATCATTTACACCTCCTATGCATCCCTCTGTAAATCTTTTTTTACGCAGTGTACTCAGTGATTTACATTTTCAGTCTAACACTTGTCAACCAATGCCGAATAATATGACAGACAATGAGTTGTCTTGTTTAGACGAACTAGCACGAAACAAAGACCTGGTCATTCTTCATGCAGATAAAGGTGGAGCGGTGGTGGTGATGGATTGGAGTGACTATGACATCGAGGCTCACAAACAATTGGGTGATGCTCGATATTATACCAAAATGCCACTCGACCCCACCCCTGTGTTTAAACAACAAATTGATAACTTTTTGCATTCTGCGGTTGACAATGGGATCATAACAACTAAAACCTTAAGTCATCTAACTATCACTGATCCTGCTAGACAATTCATTTATTTTTTGCCTAAGATACATAAGGTCCCTTTACATCCACCGGGTAGGCCCATTGTATCGGGCATAGGATCACTTACTGAGCCCCTTTCTGAATTTTTGACCAGGTATTTAAAACCATTATTACCATGGGTTAGATCTAGGATACAGGACACCACCCAATTTTTAAGTATTGTTAATGACATGCAGATAGAGGAGGAATGGTGGCTTTGCACATTAGATGTAAGTTCACTATACACCAACATCCCTCATTGGGCTGGTCTTGATGCCATTGAATATTGGCTTTACAAATCCAACATGTATCAACCTGGTTTCAACACTTTTTTGATAAATCTGACTGAGCATGTACTTACAAAAAATGTCTTTTTCTATGATAAGGAATGTTATTTACAGATCAGAGGTACAGCGATGGGGGCATCTTTTGCCCCCATCTATGCTGATCTATTCATGGCTTATATTGAGGAGATTCTGATATATGATGATACCCATAATTTGTTTCTGCCTGAGATTGATATCTGGCGGAGGTATTTGGATGATTGCTGGATGGTGTGGAGATCAGACATCGAGTATCTTCGTGAATTTATGGATTATTTAAATGATAACAAATGGGGAATACAATTTACTATTACTCATGACCGGAACTCCATAACGTTTTTGGATGTTTTGGTAACAAGAAATCAGGATAATACCTTGAATACAGAAGTATATAGGAAGTTTCCCCAATATAACACCTTACTCCATGCCTCCAGCTATCATCCAAAACATATCGCCAAAAACATTCCGAAATCACAGTTTATCAGAATTAGACGTAATTGCTCGGATGATGTTAGTTTTAAACATCATTCTCAGGATTTATACCATAGATTCTTGAATAGGGGTTACAGTTCAGGGTATGTCACCATGGCCCAAAACTATGCTTCGGGTCTACATAGACATAATTTATTGATGTATAAGAGAAAATCTTTGTCAAAGAATATATTACGTTTTACCACTACATTTGGTAGAAACACTAACAGATTTATGGATATTGTCAAGGACAACTGGAACATATTGAAGGCGGATGGTAATATCAATACAATAATTCCCAATACATGCTCTTTTGCTTTTCGTAAAGGAAAAAATTTAGCAGGACATTTTAATCACTACAAACATCATTCTGAATCTATACTACCTCAGTTATATCAGACCACTATTTTGGGTGACAAACTGATTGGCTGTTTCCCTTGTGGTCATTGCATTAACTGTAAACACATTTTGAAGTCCAAAGAATTCAGTAGCAGAAATAGTAGCACAGTATTTGACATTCGATTTTTTGCCAACTGTAACACTGATTGGGCTATTTATATGGCTTGCTGCAGTTGCCATTCTTTCTATATAGGTCAGACCTCTCGACCTTTTAGGTTACGTATGTCAGAACACTTGAGTGACATTAAATGCAAAAGAACTTCAAATGCGTTATATAAACGCACACTTATACATCAAACAGCTCAGTTTCATTTCATTATTATTGACAAACTCATTGGTGATCGAACTCATAAATCTGGTTGGCATCAGAAACTTGATGCAAAAGAAAAGAAATGGATTACCAAACTTGGTGTCCTATTTAATCCAGGGCTTAATGAATATTTATGATAGAAAAATTTTTTGTGGTGTATAAATATTGCTTAACATAACATGAATATTCATGAGCTTAAGGAATTGGATGTGTCTTGTCAGCCAATCAAATGTTTTGATTTACTATATATGACTTCTTTTTGGTAAGCTTTTTTGTCATACACTGAAGAAGGCCAGGTTAAATCCAGGCCGAAACCGGTCTGTTAATTAAGCTTTTTATGAAGTCTCTAGTAGTTTTAATAAACTACTAATTGTGTCATGGCTCACTTGTTGCTGGCTTAGTTTTTTCTTTCTGGTCCTGTTTTTTGCCATGCAACTCCCTACGTGCAGGGGAACTTTGTTTCTGATACGGTCCATTATATCCAGAGATTACAAAATTCCCTTCTGTCAACCCCCCTTCCAGATGTTCCACCCAATCTGAAGGACCAAGCAGTAATAGAAGTTTCAAAACTGCTAGAAAAAAGAGTCATCCAGGAAGTCCCGGCAGACCAGCACGGATCCGGAACTTACTCAAGGTTCTTTTTGGTACCAAAAAAGACAGGGGACTGGAGACTGATTCTGGATCTCAGCAGACTAAACAGGTCTGTACAAAGAACAAAGTTTCAGATGGTCACACTACAGTCCATGCTACTCTTTCTGGGTCAGGACAATTGGATGTGCACGACAGATCTTCATGATGCGTACCACCATATCAAGATGGACAGGTGCACCAGGAGATTTCTTTGCTTCCGGCTGGGAGCCAGTCATTACCAGTTCAGAGCTCTGCCCTTTGGTCTCACCACAGCCCCCAGGGTGTTCACCAAATGTATGGCAGTGGTCAAGGCTCACCTGAGATGTCAAGGATTCCAGGTGTTTCCATATCTAGATGACTGGCTCCTCACTGCTACTACCAGGCATCAACTTCTTCAAGCCAGGGACTTTACAATCACAATCTGCTCCCAGTTAGGCATTACAATAAACTTCGAAAAATCTGCCTTGTTGCCCTGTCAATCACCTACATAGGTGCAGACTTAAACACAAGGAACATGTCCGCAAGGCTACCACCAGAAAGGGTGTCAACAATTCGTCAGCAAGTACAAATTCTGATGCAGAGCAGAAGAATCAAAGTCAGGTTCGTCCTTCAAACTTTGGGTTCCATGGCAGCAGCCATTCTTCTAATCTCACTGGCCCGCTTCAGTGGCTTCTGTTCACACAATGGTCTTTCCAACAGCTGCCCATGTCTCACACAATCATGATTACAGAAGCATGCAAAAGGCACCTTTCCTGGTAGATGGTCTCCCCACTAGTGACTCAGGGCAGACCCTTCATTCAGCCCTCTCCGGTAGCCATAGTGACCACAGATGCCTCCCTGATAGGGTGGGGGGGCATTATCAGGGCAGGACAGTCCAAGGCACTTGGCAGCCTCACGAGTACCATCTGCACATAAATGTCCTAGAAATGAGAGCCGTGCTCTTAGTGTTGCAAGCCCTTCAGAACTCTCTTCCTTCTGGGACCATTGCGATTCAAACAGACAACATGTCAGTGGTGTGGTACATCAGCAAGCAGGGCGGAACCAGGTCCTACCCCCTGTGTCGAGAAGCACTCAGACTGTGGCAGTGGGCGATTTCCTCCCATTTTCTGATTGCGATACACATCCCTGGGAGGTCCAATGTCATAGTGGACAGGCTCAGCAGAGCTATCCTCATGCCTCACGAGTGGTCTCTGAATCAGGAAGTTGCGGACCTTATCTTCCGCAAATGGAGACAGCCTTGCTGCAATCTTTTTGCCACCCCCTTCAACAGCAAATGCAACTACTTCTTCCTTCTTCCGCTTCCAGGTCACTCACCCAGAGATGCTCTAGTCCAGGATTGGCCTCAGGGACTTCATGCCTTTCCTCTGTTTCCCCTGATTCCAAAGCTCATACAGAAAGCAATATCGTTGGGTTGCAAAATGATCCTCATTGCTCCCTACTGGCCTCGACAGATATGGTTCCTGTTCCTGCACTATTACCTTCTCGATCAGCCCTGGACTCTGGATCTGATTCCAGACCTACTGATTCATCAATCAGGTGGGTTGCATCAATCCCTCCAAATACTCCAGCTCACAGCTTGGTTGCTCCCCTTCCAACCTTAGCCAGGCTTCCCAGCATTTCCCCGGCTATACTTGAGATTATTGTCTCCTCTCACAAGTCCACAACCAGAAAAACTTATGCTAGTAAATGGAAATGTTTTTCTCGTTGGGCAGAGGCTAGGAACGTAGATCCTTTTTCAGCCCCAGTCCACGAAATTCTGGAGTTCCTAGCACAACTTTTTTATTCCGGGTCTGCTTCTGCTACAATCCGGGTTCAATTAGCGGCCATTTCTAACTTTCATGTTGGTTTGTCAAATTCAAACATTATGTCTCATAAGCTCTGTAAAGCTTTTTTGAAAGGGACTACTCTCCTTAGGCCTCCAGTGAGAAATCCGCCTCCTCCTTGGGACCTTAATTTGGCACTAAATTCCTTAACTCTACCCCCCTTTCAACCAGCAGCGTCCTGCTCCATTAAGTTTACATCTTGGAAGACACTCTTTCTGGTAGCTATTACTTCAGCCAGATGCATCTCTGAACTTCAGGCACTAAGTGTTCCTCCTCCATACTTGTTTTTTCATAAGGACAGGGTTGCTCTGAGGACTAATCCTTTGTTTCTTCCGAAAGTCTGCTCAGAAAATAATTTAAACCAATCTATAGACCTTCCTGTGTTTTTCCCTAACCACACCAACAAGGCAGAGTACAAATTACACCAATTGGACATTCATAGACAATTGCGTTTTTATCTGCACAGGACTAAGGAAACAAGGAAGTCTGACCAATTATTCCTTTCCTATGCTCTAGGCAAACAAGGTCTCCCAGTTTCCAAGGTGACCTTATCCAGGTGGTTGCCTCACACTATTACCTTCATCTATCAATTAAGGAACAAAGAGTTACCTATTAAACCAAAAGGTCATTCTACTAGGGCCTTGGCCACCTCTGTAGCCTTCCAATCTAGGTTGCCCATGTATTCTATCTGTGCAGCTGCTACGTCGGCAAATCCTCATACCTTTATTTCTCATTACAAGCTAGATATGGTCTCCAAGAGCAGAGCTGACTTTGGTTCCACTGTTCTGAGGAGTCTGTTCCAATGAGCCACCCAGGATTGTAGGTGCTAGGGATGCTGTCCCAACCAGCAAGAACGAAGGTGAGATAGACAACTTAACATAAAGAAGTTATGTACCTACCATAACGTTCCATGTTAGTTGTCTTCATCTCGCCTTCTTTCTTGCATCTCACCCTCCATCCCCCTGTCCTATTGGAACGAGAGGAGTTCTGGTTTCACTGGCTGAGTGTTTTCTGTTTTTTTTCCTCTACTGACTTAGAGAGTATGACAGGTATACTCAACGTATTTGTTTGGACAGGTTTATTCTCTGGCTATGTCTGGGGTTAGCTATTTCAAATGAGATTTGGGTAGCTATCGCTAGGCATCATGGGATAAGGGGTAGCCTCAAGCCAGTAAACAGCTCTCGGGCTATAGAAGCTGGCCGAGTCGGAGCCGAGGATCGACTCTGATCCCAACCAGCAAGAAAGAAGGCGAGATGAAGACAACTAACATGGAACGTTATGTTAGGTACATAACTTCTTTTTCAAGAAGCTGTGCAACATGCTATGGCTTACACTACTGTGATTCTGTATTCATATATTGTGTGTAGATGTAGACTGTTATCATGGAAATGTTCTGAATAGGGCAGTTTTGTCATTATTGGTGCACGCATTTTTCTTCATTGCCTACTGGAAAAATGTTCAAACAATAAATTTAAAATGCAGTTGTGTGTGGAAGTAGACTGTTATCATGGAAATGTTCTGAATAGGGCAGTTTTGTCATTATTGGTGCATGAATTTTGCTTCATTGCCTACTGGAAAAATATTCAAACAATAAATTTAAAATGCTGTTGTGTGTGGAAGTAGACCTTTATAATAGAAATGTTCTGAATAGGGCAGTTTTGTCATTATTGGTTAATGCATTTTTGTTTCATTGCCTACTGGAAAACTGTTTAAACAATAAATTTAAAATGGGCTCTAACTTAAGTCTAACACGTGTTCTGTATTATACAAGGAATATAATTTAATACAATCAGGAAGGTGAATCAAGGGATGCATACATGTCCTCTCCTTTGGAGCTTGTTTACCATAGCTAGAAAAGTTGTTACAAAGAACTGGTAAAATGAACTTACCCCCTCCTTTACGGAATACATAAATATTGTTAATGTGTTTCAGAATTAATTAGTCAGTATTAAGATGAGAATTAATAAAACTACTTCTAAATATAACTACTGGTTAAAACTAAGTATTTTATTGAAAAAATATTGTTTTAGGATTCATATTTTTTATCCTTTTCTTTTCATGTTCTTATCCCATTCCTTAAACAAATATTTTAAATGTTCAAATCAGTTTGATGTAGACACTATAGTAAATAGTTATTTGTTCTCTTTTTTATGTTATGTTGATTTATTGTGTTAAACTTTATTATTTTTTTCTAAAAAGAAAGAATGTTAATAACTTGAACTTCATATGTTCTCCTGACCCTTGGGAGAAAAATCTTTCTGAAAAATTGTACCAGCCAGCTAGAACACACTGCCATATGATATACAGTGTCTTGTACAATATGCAGTAGTAAGGAAAAAAACACATTTGGCAAATATATAAATGGGATTGTTTTAATGAACCAGGTCAATGGTAATTATAGAATAAGCCAACATTGTCAGTGCAATGAAAAATGCTTTATAGCAAGAAACCTTTCAAAAGACATGCTTACATGCCCTAACTAAATCATACTTTATAGTAAATATACAGGCACTGTTTGTTTGTTTGTGTCTTTCGGCTTTTCCCAGTTAGGGGTTGCCACAGCGGAACTCCAGTCCGCTAATGATTGATAGTTGATTTTTACATGCCGAGTTACCAGCCCTGACGCACAACCTTCAATGAAGGTATGTCCATTCACGCATGTCTCCATGCAGATGATGCTCTAGCTGAGAATCGAACTGGACAGCATCTTACTGTGAGGCGACAACGCTACAAATTATAAATGCATATACCTTGCAATGTTAAACAACTAATTCGCTAAAAAATATTTATGCCCACTAACCTACTATTTATGGTGTGTTAAGGTTGATGTTTTACAATTACAGCTATATTTGTAAATGGTGCTGTTTAATATTGTTACAAATTGTATGTAATTGTTTAGCAGTAATTAGCCATTAAAATTATAAATACATGTCAGTTTATAGATTCATAGGTGAGTACTAGGCTAGCAACCCTTATGGGCCATTTTATGCAAAGCCAATTTCCCTTTTTGTGCCCAGAGTAACCCATCTCATTTGATTAGAGATGGTTCTTACCCATCCCATGTTCAATAATTATATATTACCCATAATGAGCGTAACTAATTTGAGGGGACCCATGCATGAGATAAGTCATTTACAAGCTACCTCTGCCCATTTGTAGTACAGGGGTAGCCCTGGGGCAAATTTTCTGTTTCTCATCCATAGATCTAAGTTGCATTCGAATATCAACAGGTATAAACTTTGTTTTATTTTGATGGGAAGTCTGTTCCACGGTGTTCTCTGTGAAACATACCTGTCCCTTAATGTTGCAGGAGAGGTTTAGATCCCTAGACTGAATATTTCTGATGTCATTTGGCTAGCTGATTGTAGTAAATCCATCAGTAATGGGTCAGATTATGCCTTGTATGCCAGACATAGATCATGTCTTAGCAGTCTGTTGAATGCTGAGTATAGTGACAGGACTTTGAGCTGGTCCATATAGGAGATGTTGTTTAGGTCTTGGATCATTTTAGTAAGGTATCTCTATGGGCATTCCAGTAGTTGTATGGATAGACACATACCAAATGGGGATTATGTTTAATAATATATATATATATATATATATATATATATATATATATATATATTTATTTATCATATGTGTAAATTACCTTGAGAGTGCATTGTGATTGAAAATGATCTTTGGACAAGTTAACCTGGCCAATTTGGTAACCTAAATAAATGTCCCTATAACCAATTAAATTATAAAACATTTGTTTTAGCAATTATAGCATCGTTAATTTCTTTTTCTGTTTGCTGACATTAGACTGAATTATAGACTACACCTTGACTTTCCAAAGATGCTTTACTTCAGAGAAATATCAGTCCCTTACTGTCTATGCATCAGAGCAGCAAACACCCAGAAAATAAAAAGTGTTAAGCTTTCTCATATTACAGGATAGGAGCAATGAACCCATTCCACCACTTAGCAACCCTAATAAAGCTAAAGTATCTACCACAAAGCTGGCAGTTACCACTATGGAGTAAACAAATCTTTCTTCTGGGTCAGAAACTATAATACAATGAATTTAACATTTTCTAATCATCAGACTATCCCTGCACACACAAGTTGAAACACTGAAAATTATTTATAACTTTGATTACAAGTTGTTCATCACTGCAATTGAACATCCCCCATCAAAATCATTCTGCGCATCAATTACTTCTCCTCCAGGTACTCAAACTATTAGATAACTAGGCTTTCATAGGTTCATAGGATGATACTAGGCTGTTGGCCCAGGGCCCTTAAGCCTTGCCAAGAATTTCACCCATATTCCCGCAAAGTCAGCACCTGTTTCCCCTGTCCAGCAGGGACACAGGTGGGATCCCAGGGGTGTATTTTCTGTTTCCCATCCTGTCATCCAGGTTCCTCTTAAAGAAGGCTAGAGAGGTACTCTGCTTGACATGGAGAGGGAGTCTATTCCACAGATGGAGAGTCTTTGGGCCACAAATCTATCCCACCAACAAGTTCTATTAATGTCACAGACCAGGTTGAAGCCTTGAGTGTGGGTTGTATGAGTGGAGTTCGACTTACGGATATGCAGCAACTCCATGACAGCTAGGTCTGAGATGACCATGAATGCCAGACACGGGTCACCTCTGAGCAGGCTGTATGAGACTGAGTAGAGGGGCAGGGTTTTAGCCTGTGTAGGATAGGTGTTTAAGACACTGGATTTTCCTGGTCTGGAACCTCTGTGGTCTCTCCAGCTGCTGCATGTGCTTGGCAAGGTACATGCTGAAGGGGGCATTGTACTCGATAATTGGTCTGATAAGGGAGGTGTACAGGAATGTTATGACCTCATTGTTCCTGGATAAAATACCCTTACTTATGAGGTGGGCCATGTAGAAAGACTTCTGTATGACAGAGGCAACATGGTGGTTAAACGTCAGGTTGCTCTCAACCTGGGTGCCCAAGTCCCTCATATCTGATTGCATGCTTAGTACATTGTTATTAATGTGATAATTAGTGAGGATGCTGTTTTTCCCAAAGGGGATAATGACGCATTTCTTGGCATTCAGTTTGAAGCCATGCTTCTGGCTCCAGTCAATAGTTTGGGTAAGGCCCTCTTGGAGGATGTTCACATCACTAGGGGAATTTAATACAGTGCCCAGCTTGTAGTCATCTGCAAATCTGGTCTGCCACAGGTTTAGGCTTGCACCTCAGAAAAGTATATCCCAAACAGCAGAGGCCCCAAGACCAATCATTGGCGTACACCACTCTTTACAGGTCTACTACTAGAAGTACCCCCCCTTATTTTGACTGAGTGAGTTCTATCAGTGAGTCAGTTAGCTACCCATCTGATAACATATGGGTTGATGCCTAGTTGGGAGAGTTTATCTGTTATGCCTGAGTAGGGAATAGTGCCAAAGGCATTGGTTAGGTCAAGGTAGGCTGTGTGCACCGTCTTTCCCTCATCCATGGCTTTGGTGACTGTTTTGAAGAAGTCGACAAAGTTAACAGGCACGATCTCCCATTGACAAAATCAAACTGTGTGAGGTCAAGCTTTTGGAGGTTGCCAATGTCCTTATTTATAAGGTCCATGATAATGTGTTCTATGGCCTTGTAGATCAGGCTTATAATTGCCTGAGTCAGTGGACACTCCACTTTTGTGTAGAGGGATGACAGTGGCTGTTCTCCACTCAGCTGGGACAAAGCCAGCGTTCAGGCTTTGGTTGAATAGGTTGCCTAATGGAGCTGAGAGCTCATGCCTGAGTTCATGTAGGATACAGCCAGGGATGTTGTTGGGTCCCATGGAGACTGTATTTTCTGCCTTTGAGAGGGCATTAAAGACCTGCTCACTTGTGGTGAGGGGAGGGGGTAGGTGCTGGTGATGTCCTGGTTTACTGATGGGGGGACAGTGGGGGTGAAGTTTTCACTGAACCTGTCTGCCAGCAGGTTGGCTGTATCTACAGTGGTTGTGTATGTGGTGTTATTGACCGCCAGTTCAGAGCAGATTTGGATGTTACTTTTGAGATTTCAGACATATGTGAAGAAGGCCTTGTGATTGTCCTTAGTAGATGTGTCCAATCTGAACTCGAAGTTAGCCTTAGAGGATTTCAGCAAAGACCTTATTTACTTGTTCAGACAAAGGAGAGATTGCTTCCAACTTGGCACCTGCTCCTTTTTGGTCCTGGACAGCATTTTTTTTCCTTTCACCTATTAAGCAGGACTTTGGCCACAGTATGAAAGGAGTATTGTATTCCAACAACAAAAAAAAATATCCAGATCTTACTTGTGTACATTTGATGGCAGATATTCTATCATGAAGAGTAAACACACAGAGCAAAATGTACAATAAATCACAGATGGTTAAATCACGTTTGTTTGTTTTGTATACATGTGACACTGGCCTTATTTGTTGTGAGACTGTCAAATGGGTACAGATGAAGGACAACATTCTTGCATTCAAATAGCTAATGGCTTTCCCATTAATAATCATGGCAAAATTACTGAAGATATTTATTTACTTTTTGTTAAAATTCCTTCTCTCAGTCACAATTAAACAAACCTCAAGACTAACAATGAATGGGGCAGTTGGTTGCTATTGTTCTGCTGCTGGTTCGTAACAATCCTTCTTTCCAGAAATTTTTTTGATGCATGCGCAAAAAAGAAAAGTTTTACATTTTTAAGATTTTCTTCCCAGCTAAAAATTTGGGTGAGTAATGTATCTAGTTTGCACTTCAACCATAACATAAGTTGATACCATGTGCATGCCCCTCCAAAAAAAAGTATAACATCATCACTGCTGGATTGGCTGCCTCTAATACTGCCCAGCAAAATACAATGTTCTTGTGCTGACCCTTACACTTCCTGAGCCCCCCACCCCATTTATATTTCGCATATAAACCCAACTACTTTTGAGGCTGATTAGGTTTCATGGAATAGAGACCGGAAACAAAATAAATATACTTGCCAGCATAACAGTTAACAATAGCCAGACTTTTCACCCTCCTTCTGCTGTGATCCTGGCTGACTGGTTATCTCACTAAGCAAAGGTAACCAGTCTGTGCCTGGCTCAAAGCAGCTGCTGAGACTTTACTGATAATGGTCAAATAATACAGTCAACCTATTGAAGAACAAACATTCTTCAACGGGGTATTAATGTACAGATATCACCTGCTGGAAAATAAGTCTACTGCTTTACAGCAACGTAGCAAAGCATCATAAAACACAGAAGAAAAAATAAATGAAAGCCATTTTTTTACACTTGCAAAATGTGGTTTTGCTGTTCAGTGAGTGCAAAAATAAAATAAAAAAATGCAAATAAAGAAAAACGTAATGTATGTTTTGTGTGTGGTTTTGTGTGTGTATGTGTGTGTGTGTGTGTGTGTGTGTGTGTGTGTGTGTGTCAGAGAGGGACAGAGACAGAGGGAGATTCAATGACTGATCAAGAGAGAGGCAGACAGACAGAGACAGTGTAAATAATTAAAGAATCTGAGCATATATCAACTTCTTTGACCAAGAATTCTGGATAAAGTTAAAATAGTAGAAAGCACACCTAAAATTATGGACATATTTTAAACATAACCCTGATTTTCCAGTGACATGCATTTTCTGGCCAGTAAGAAAGTGTTTGGCTTTTCCCGGTTAGGGGTCACCACAGAGGAACTCCGGTCCACTTATGATAGGCAGTGGATTTATACGGTGCCGAGTTGCCTCCCGATGCCCAACCTTCCAAAAAGGCACACCCATTCACGCTCACACCACCTGCATGTCTTTAGCGTCACTCGACCGTGGGGAGGACATGCAGACTCCATGCAGAAGGCGCTCCAGCCAAGACTCGAACAGGAGAACCTCTTGCTGTGAGGCAACAACGCCCAGTAAGAAGTATGAAACTATAATGTTTGGTTTCACTGACCGACAGTTATCAAGAAAATCAGAACAGAGTAAAACTAGGGACAGCTGAGATGAAAAGCATGGGGGACTCCAGTGTCAGTCATTGTTAAGAAAGGGACTACCATTTTCAAAGTATGCAGGTGTTGAGTGAGGCCGCAATAAATTATATAGGGTAAGCTGTCAAACACAATGGGTACATTCTGTTAGCCCTTTACCCCCTATCCAGCCTACACAATTACCAGCAATTAACCCCCTATCTAGCCTAAACAAATACCAGCACTTATAATAAATTACTGATAAAACACATCTAGCCCTTCCCCATCCCATTTGGTTGTTATTTTTTAAACTTTAATTTCTGTTACTGTTTTCATTTAAATTAATCAACCATATGGGGGAGGGGGCTGCTGCCCCATAATGCCCATTTAACATTTCCCTCTTTTCTCATATCTTTCTTTTATCTTTGTTTTTATTGCAGCTTCCCACACCCCTACCCCCTTATGTGGTTCACAAACTACGTTAATGAAATTTACTGGCTTGGTTGTCATGTTTTTCATTTTAATTTCTGCAAGATTACGTTGGTTTGGACATGTGCTGAGGAGGGATGCTGAGTATATTGGGAAAAAGATGCTACGGATGAAGCTACCAGGTAACAGGAAAAGAGGAAGGCCTAAGATAAGGTTTATGGATGTGGTGAGAGAGGACATGCAGGTGATTGGTGTGACAAAGCAAGATGCAGAGGACAGGAAGAAATGGAAACAGATGATCCTCTGTGGCGACCCCTAACAGGAAAAGTCAAAAGAAGATGATGATACTAATTTCGGTTAAGTTAATGAGCCATATAAAGTTAGCTGCTGTTCCCCTTAATCACCCTCTAGTCTTTAACAATATTTTTCTCTTTTTTCGTAGCATCCTTATATGAGCCGTAATGTATCTTTTTATTATTATTATTATTTATACGTGTCATGAATTTTTTGTTTTTAGTAATAGGCAATAATAGACTTTCCCAGGGTGGTGAGGCTGTCCCCAGAGGGGGGGGGCATTATTTTCTTTAAAACAACTACCCTGTTAGGCATAATTGCTTACATGGTGTATATAGTTTTGAAGTTTGCTACCCTATCCTTGGTTTTGTTCTACAGGACCTACATCTGCATATTCTTGGTAACATAATTACTTTAACAAAAACAGAGAAGCAAGCTCAAACAAATAAATTTAGTATAAATCCTCCCCCTTTGCAGTATTGTTAGACAGGTTGTAAAGCCAGTCAGACCATGTCACTATATACCACACAACTGTCTACCAGTAGTTGTACTTGGGGTTTCTTTTCTTTTGGTTCTGCTAACAACCACAAACTAGTAACAACAATTTCATCTGTTGCAAGTGCTGTTATTCCCAATAAACAGCCAGAACCAGACAACTACTGGAGTTTTGGAGTTAATAGCTAGGTAACGTGGCTAAAAACATGTGAGGGAACAAATAAGAATCTGGTTCTGTAATGCTTTTACAAATATGCTATGCTTACTTAACAATGGAATATGGATTCTAATGAATGTTGCATTTCTCAGACTTTGTATTCCAAAGCAGCATAGCAGCATAGGCACCTAATGTATAACTCAAAGTCAACAGGAGAGAATCAATTTTCTATTTAACTTTTCACATTTTTCTTATCTATCCATATTAATGCATATTGCAATTAGAATAGTTTTATTTCAAGAAATATTATTACATTTCTGCATTATTACTACAGCACAGTAATACTGACATAATTTTTAAGAACACTATGGATAAAACATAATTTCTCTGCATTGTAACTAAGATTAACCCAGAAAAAAAAAGTTTTTGCTTAATTTTATTCACACAAGTACTGTGCATTTATCTGCCTCATAAAGGTATAGCAGAAAAATTATGGTTTTATATAGTTCTTTACCACTTTAACTTAAGAATTAGTTTAGCAGGCTGCCAACATGGAAAGGATAACTAACATTTGAAAAATACTGCAACACTGAAAATTCAGATGAAGCTATTGCTACCACTGTAGTTGAAAAATTCAGCTCTAATTTTTCCTCACCCATTCACCTCACTATTCCCCATTTGCCCCCCCCCCAAAAAAAATCACCTTAGATAATGTCCTACCCAAACTGTGAAAAGCTAGAAGCAGTAGTTCCTGGGGTCCCATAACATCCCTGGATGCTTTCCGGTAAGTAATTAGCTCAGCCCCTTTTGATCCTGTGATATCCACTGGTTATGCACTATGTCTTATGGTGGTACCAGTACATAAGGCTAGCTCCATCAGAGGCCAGGACCAGCATTAGGTGAAACAGAGTTTTAGGGACTGAACTCCATGGTGACACCACACTACCCGTGGTCATCCCCTTTGCATCACCCCCCACTGATCTCCCTCATTTTCCCCTTTTCTGACCCCGGCTCATCATCCAGACAGATTTCCTTTCTTACACTTTGCCATAAAGCTCCCCTCTTTTTCCTGTACCCTTTCAACACACCCTATGTGGCCAAAACTGCACTACAGTAAGTATAGAGGAAAACAGAATTAAGCTGATGATCTACTTTGAGTACTGGATTCTCTGAGCTGTATATTACAGCTTTTATCCAACTGTTTCATCAAATGATTGCCTGAGCAAAAACTATGTTTTTCACACTTTACCTTATTTTTCACTTTTTTTCTATACCCTTTCAACAGACACACACACACACACACACACACACACACACACACACACGCACACACGCACACAAAAACACACACACACATACTAACTGGCCAAGACTGGACTGTAGTAAGTATAACTGAAATAAATGAATTAAACCTGGGGGTCTATGGGGCTGCTAGGCCCGCAGATGTTCCATGTACTAGATACCGTAAAGTACACTTTAAATCTTTTTTCCCAAACTTTAGGTCCAATGATACCTGAACAAAAAGCATGGTTAAGGAAAGACATTTAGTCCTATATGTTTTCTTTTGAAGAAGGAGTACATTTTAGCCAAGGCTTAATGTTTGAAGCTGACACAATAGCAGTTCCCAATCAACTAAGAAAAACAGTGGGAGGATACATAAATCAAATCTGGAAATAGTACATGCCTTCCTACCCCATAAAAAAGTAGTCAGCTTTTATGTACTTCTTTATTGTCATACTGAGATAACTGTCAAAGATCAAATGGCCATAGGCATGTATTTAAAGCTGCTGCAGTTAGATATACATACACCGCCTACCTCCTTAATCATGCTGTCATTGTATACGTGTATAATATTTGATTCTAAGAAAAGTAAACAAAAATATTACAGTAGTGGAGTCAAACTTGCTGCTCTTATATAGTACGCTGCTCCAGACAAGCAAAGTGCTTTTGTGGAAAGTTAAAGAAATAATAACCATACAGTCTCTAGTCCCCTCACAAGCAGCAGCAACCTTTTGTGCACACCCCTGACGTTTGTGAGAAAACTTAAAGAAATAATGATCACAGTTTTGCATCCCTCATAAAAGCTATAGTATCCTTTGGTGTACACCTCTAAGTAGGGCCAGTTTTAGAAAAGTGGGGTCCAGGGCGGAGGTCTTCAATGGGCCCCCACTAAGCCTATATCAAAATCCTGTTACACAAGTGGAGTCTGGGGAACTAAGCTCTAAGAAGCTAGATGTTCTGTGATGCATTTTATGCCTTATTCTTGAAACATAATTACTTGTTAACTGTTCTTTTTTAGCTGCTAGCCAGAGGAATTATGTATGTGTACCCGATATTGTATGTGTCAAAAGATAACATTGGTGATATTTCTTCACATAGATAGAGTGGCACTGCTCTTAACAAGTAGAATCTAGCATAAGATACACTGATATTTTTTTACACATGAGGAAGGGCCTTCCTCTTTAACATCATTAATTTTTTTGAAAAAGTATCTGAAGAAGTGGATAGTTGCTATGCAGCGCATGCACCATATCTAGACCTGGCCAGGGCCTCTGACATTATCCCCATGCAAGCATTACTGGCAGACTTGTAAATCTGAATATAAACCCTTATATTGTGCGATGGATAGCTAAATGGTTATCTGACAGAAATTATGTGGTTAGAGTAGCAGGTTCCACTTCTGAAAGCAAAAAAGTTACCAGTGGTGAACCATAGGGCTCATAATCTTGTATATATTTCTAAGACCTTCAGGCCAACACTTTTGGCCTATTGTTTAACTAATTTTGCAGACGACTGTAAATTGGGTGTTATTTGATCTACAACCGACTGACAATTGCTCCAGCACAGCTTAGACCATGTCAACAACTGGTACAATGAGAATGATCTCAAATTAAATGTAAAAAATGTATCATAGTTCATTATTTAACACCTATACTGAATTATCACTTAAAACATAGACAAACATACATTTATATAAACAAAAACAAACCACGCATAGTTCATTATTTAACAATATTGAATTATCACTTAAGACATAGGCAAACGTACATTTATATAAACAAAAACAAGCCATGTTAGCATGTTCACTACACTTCACATGCATTCTTTTATACAATTATCATCAATCCAGCATTGCATAAATTGATCAATTACTACCTTCCCTTAAACCTCACTCCACCTACAAAATATTATTCTGCATGTAGTCTTCCCACAATTTTCACTTTTTCTATGTAATTTGCTCACACCCTTTTCTAAAGATCCAACTTCCACTTCTTTTATCTCTGTTACAACATTTACTACTTCAAATACAGCTGATTTAGACTTTGATTTCCATTTTCTAGAAATTGCATTGGAAGCCACCAGAATTAAACTTAACAAAAACTTTATGTCTAGGCAATTCATAATCTGTACCCCAGCTCAAAAGTAATTTCCTTAGTTTCACCCATTTGCTCACCCAATATTTCTGACAGAGTACTCTGTAGAGAATTTTTAAAGTTTGACAATTTATTACACTCCCAAACATATGTTTTCAGTCATCTCTTTCTTCACCATCATGCCTTGAATATTTGCCATCTACCTGAGGAAAAAAATATTTGGAGTCTGCTTGGGGTATGAAATATCTATGTGAAGACTCTCAAGCAAAAATCTCAAATTTTCTAAACTTTGTAGCAAATTTGGGAGCTATACATATGTCCGCCCATTGTTTTGTTTTCTTTTGAATTGCTTATCAAGTCTCTCTCTTCCCATTTTTCTAACCTCGTCTGAGTGATTCCTATAGTTATCATACATTTTATATGCCCTGCTAATTAACCCTTTTCTAACAGCAGTTTCTGTATATGAGCCTTAACTTTGTAGTTCTAAAATACCCTTTAAATCGGGTAATCCTATACCACTTTATTCTATTGGAAGGATCAACTTATCCCACTTGACCCTTGACTTCTTCCTCTCCCAGATAAAATCCTTCAACTCTTTTTTTAATTACTGACCACTGCAACAATATATAAAACTAAAGGGACAAAAACTTTTTTGCTGCTTGTATTTTGCTATCCATACCTATAGTTAAGAGTTTCCAGTTTCTCACTTTTTGTATTATCTTTTGTTCAGTCTCTTACCACATATTCTTAGTTGCCATAACAAAATCCTTTTTAACCCATACTCCTAAAGACTTCATTTTATCATGTCTCCGTAAAAATCGGTATTGCTAAACCAGCTTACTTGTGGGCACATATTTTACAGCTATAGCTTTGTTTTGTCTTCATTAATTTTATATCCCCAAAAGACTTTAAACTGTTTCAGAATGCACAACACTGAGATATGTTTGTATAGTTTTATCAGGTACAAAATAATATAATCTGCAAATAAAGACAACTTTTCTTGATTGCCATTCTTGGCCAATGGCTCTAAATATAATGCAAATAATGAGGGGGAAACAGGACTCTGCTGTCTAGTTCCTCTATTCAGACACAACTTATCAGAGTGGGGCCCTCCCACTTTAATTTTTGCCTCCAATCCCTCATATATCCTTCTAATTAACCTTATTATTGTATCAAGGAATGCAAATGCTTCCAATGCCCTACTCATAAAAACCCAGCTTACTATGTTGAATGCTTTTTCTGCATCAAGACCCAACAACAGCAATTGATTTTTTCTTACATCCCATTACCCTCTGGATAATCATCATTCTATTAACATTGTTAGATGTTTGCCTCCCTTCCACAAAACTACACAGATTCATATCTATCAATTTTGGCAACTTCTTTGCCATGCTTTTAGCTGTTATAGATAAAATACTTTATGATCATGATTTAAAACTGAAGTGGCCCTATATGAAGATGAATCTGATGGGTCTTTACCATTTGGGGGTATTACAGCCACCACAACTTTCTTCCAGGATGTTGTTGCTTCCCTACCTTTAAAAATAATATTAAAACCTTCCAGATCTTTATAACTTTCTTCTTTTCTAGCTTCCAAACTTCAACAGAAATACCATCTATTCCTGTAGACTTTCTTGCTGATTGATTATGCATTTCATTTTTATCTCATCACCTCCTATCTTAGCTGTTAACTGTTGAGCCTCATCTGTATTTTCAACCTTGGCATACATAAGTCTTTCATAAAAATGCCCATTTGTGCTTTATCTTGATTTCCCCATTCCCCTACTTTACAAAAATATTCATAAAATTTCTTAAATATTCATATATGGTTATTTTTCATGTTATAGGCACTGTGATGTCCCCTCTCTGGGCCAGTAATCAAGGAGCCTGAATCCTCACCACTGATACTGGAGAGGGACTTTTACTTGGAACAAAAATAGATACACAAAGTACTACCAGATGCAGCTCTCTGCATCAAGCACAATTTCCCTTAAGAGCACACAGGGAACACGCTCAGTCCAGGATCATGAGTTTTTCTCTCTCTCTCTCTCCATGTCGCCATTAAGACTCCCCATTGGCACAGCTATAGAGCTGAGTCCTCAGCCAAGTGTCCAAGCCAAGTCCTCTACCATTCGCTCTGTGAAACCAGTGCTTTATGTCCCTGCTCCAAGAAGCTGACACACACTCTTTGAGATTTTATTTTCAGACACACACACACACACACACACACACACACACACACACACACACACACACACACACATGCACACACACACCTGGGAAAGGCTGGCACAGATTTACTAGGTATGCTCCCCTTCTGCCCAGACTATAAGGTAGTTACTGCCACCAGATACTCCAAAGCTAGCTACTCTAAGGCTCTTACAAAGGTACCCAATTATACTGAGTGAAATTAATATTAATACACATGGTAGTGTTTTGACCAGTGCAGTAAAGCTTCAGGAGTGTCCAAAGACTCACTAAATATATATAAGTACTCTCAGAGAGGTTACAATATTCTGTAAAGGACCAGCCACAATTTAAAGTTTAAATATATTTAATAATAAATAATAAAAGAACATAAAATACAGAATATCTATTTACAATAAACAACAGTTTCAATCACAGGAAATATTAAAATAATACAGATGAATAGATTCACACAGAAACAGAAAAAACTGTACTTAACTAATCTCACTATATTTTCCTTACTGATCTAAAGAGTTCCTATTCCCTGGTTCACTTACTAAAGCAAGGCAAGATTAAGTGGGTGAGAGATCCTTCTATGTCAGGTTTCAATAAACAGACTGCCCTGCAATTTCAGTATCATCTAGTGTTAAAAAACATCATTTCAGTGATGGATTACAGAATGACATCATATACATCTGGTCATCTGACTTATGGTTCCCATGCTACCCCCTTGGCTAGAAGCTGCCAGTATTTAGCACATAGGTGTCAATAATACACACACACATAGAGCTTTGCTAAGATCTGTTACAGCTTCTGGAAGTCATAAAACAATTTCAAACTTCTACTCTTCCAGAGTAGCAATTACTTCACTGCTAAAGACAATACGGAATACTTCTTAGTACTTGTTTTCACAGACATTTCATCTCTGGCTGCATTCAGAACTGTAAGATACAATCTTTATGGCCTAAATTAAGTAATTTAATTTCTTACTATTTTTCAAATTTAGCTGGACTCAGATTAGCCTCTTCTCTTCCAGTATCATCTGTTAAAACATATACATTTAATCAGTTGCAATACAGTCAGGACCCAATGCTGGTACATTTTTAAACAAGCAGCTTTTCAAATACATTTTTCAACACAAGCATCTGTACAAATCAGTTTGATATACAAATTAGCTGTGCTGGCATATGTTGCACATCCACTGCCACACTTCTCCTGGCATATCTGGCAATACCTCACATTGTTTCAGACTCCCTAAGTTTGGCAACAACCCTTTCTACTTTCTGTTGCTTACGCGATTGTGCTAAAAGTCTTTTGTGTGTGTGTTATGCAGTTATTATCAAAAAACAGTTGCTTAACAGCAATCTTTCTAAACTCATGCAACCTATCCACATATACCCTTATTTTCTCTTTAAGAGACTCAATTGTACCTCTTCTTATTCTGTGGGATCTCCTGTTATTCTAAAATACTTTAACCTTTGTCAGCCCATCTAAATAATTCTTGTTACTTCTTAACCATGCCTCTTTTTTTATTTCTATCCTATTTTTAAACTCCACTTTCGTTTTATCACACTCACTAGTTATAACTTCTGAAAAAATGTCTATCTTTCCTAATAACTCTCAAATAATTCCCACTACCCATTCCTTAAATTGTTCTCTTTTTACCAAGTAGGTGAGGAAGTGCCAATGTCTCATTTGTACTTCATTATCTTGCATTTGCCAATAGTTGTTGCTACATGATCTGAAATACTTATTGGATGCATGTTGAAGCTTTTAATTAAATGTACATGTTCCTGTGAAAAATTATTTCTGTTTAGTCTAGCCTAGTTATTGTATCTTGGGGAATAATACATACATTCTCTACAAGTTTCTGCTACTGAATTCATATCTTCCATATCAAATGTTTTTATATATTTTTTCAAAAAAGGTTCATAGGTTCATAGGTTTATACTAGGCTATCTGCCCTAAGGCATTTATAAGCCTAGCCCAAATTTTTGTGGCTTACGCCACCCCTTATATGAAAAAATACTGTGCCCATTAGTTTGTTGTGCCTCTGTCCAGCAGTGACACAAAGATGATTCCCGGGGTAAACCTACGATCTCCCATCCACAGGTCAAGATTTCTCTTGAACAGAGCCAGCAAGGTGCTCTACCTCACATGGACCGGGATTTTATTCCACAGCATAGGGAGTCTCTGAGTGATAAATCTGTCCCTCCAGCACGTCCTATTTATATCCGTGCTAAGGTTTAAGTCGCTTGCTCTAGTGGTTTTGGTGGATTTGGATTTTTTGAGGTGGAGCATGTCCATTAATTCCGGGTTGGACATGGCCTTGTATGTCAGGCACATGTCACCTCTGAGCAGACGGTATGTGGCTGAATAGAGCTGGAGTTTCTTCAATCTGGCAGCATATGACAGATTTTGGAGTCTCTTTATCCTTTTGGTGAGGAACTTTTGGGGTCTCTCCAATTGCTGCAGATGTCGGGTGAGATACATCCCGAATGGAGCATTGTACTCGATCATTGGTCTGATAAGTGAAGAGTACAGGGAACAATGACCTCACTAGATCTGGATGTGAATCCCTTCATGATCAGGTGGGCAATGTAGAAGGTCTTTCTAACCACTTTAGCAACATGAGTGTCAAAAGAAAGGCCACTGTCAACCTGGGTCCCCAGGTCCCTGATAACCTCTTCTGTGCTTAGTGGATTGCCACCTATATGGTAGCTTGGGGTTACCTTGTTTTTCCCGAAGGGTATGACTATACATTTTTTGGCGTTTAACTTCAGGCCATGGCTCTGGCACCAGCTATCTGTTTCCGTGAGTCCCTTCTGAAGGATATCCGTGTCCGATGCACTTTCCACTATGGCGCCCAGTTTGCAGTCGTCTGCAAACTTTGTCAGCCAAAGTTCTCCCATGTTGGCCTGTACTTCTGAGAAGTAGATGCCGAACAATAGGGGGCCAAGGACCGAGCCCTGTGGGACACCACTTGTGACTGGCTGGAGGCTGACATAGCGCCAGCAACTCTAACCCTGTGGGTTCTGTCCTTAAGCCAGTTTGCAACCCATCTTGTGACATATGGGTTTACATTTAAGCTGGTAAGTTTTTCTACAATACCCGAGTGGGGTATCTATCCTCTACCCTCTACCCCCTACCCTCTTTTGTTAAATTTTCCATTCTAGGACCCCCAGATACATTTTCACTATTGCAAATCAATTTCCAGTCCCCAACTATAAGTAATATTCCATGCTGAAAGCTGATTATTTCTCGCAAAATTGTCTTAAGCTCCATAACAGTAGTTTAGGTAGAATCTAAATGCATGCCATTGCAGTCCTCTTCCCTTGTCATTAACCCCTTATTACCACAAATATATAATTCTTAACTGTTTCCTCTTCTATCTCTAGCAATTAGTATAACTACTCCCCTTTTCCTTTGCCCCTGATACTCTGATAATTTCCTTATCAAATTCACATGCTCACTTCTTTACAAATAAGTCTCCTGTAACATTGCCATTTGCACTCTGCATTTCTTAATGTAATTCAATACTATTATCATTTTTCTGTATACCTGTGAGGCCATTCATGTTCCAAAATACTATGCTTAGTGTAGCTATTATGATAATAAGTTATTATTCTCACCTATTATATATGACAGTTTTTTAAATATCTATTTCCAGCTTTTAGTTTCACGCATCCACTAATGTTTACCAGGGTGATCATTTAACAGTTGTTTCTTGTCATCTCCATTTAAACCTACATCACAATGTACAAGACTTTTTGTTTTAATGAAAACCCCCAAACAAAAAATGCACCCCCCATAATCTATCAACTTAAAACAAGCACACAAAGCTTTGTACATCTTGAAATAATGAAGTCTGAAGGAGAACTGGACCCACAGAATGAAAAGACATGTTTATTTCATCATATCCTGATATCTCCTACATTTTAACACCACTTTGGGACTCTATATACTTTTTATATATTTTTAAATATAATTCCAGAGTCTGCCCACATAGGGTCCAGCATCTTGATGTGATTTAGATTTTTTATTCTACCTCTAGGTATCCCACAATACATTGTTTGGCTTTAAAATATTACATCATAGCCCCTAAGCTCCTGACAATGCACTGACTTTGTATGTGTTTTCATATATAACTTCTTCCTTTCAGTCAGTCAAGTTTAATTACCATTTCTTGCTTTTCAATGACTACTTAAAAGACAAATGGATAATCTCACAGAACAGTATTCTCAGTGTCTGTTACTTCTTTTTCTTTCTAAAATGGCTAATTTTCATTCTTCGTTATGCCTGATTTGTTGTTCTTAAACTCATCTCCCCTCCTCCTAATCACCTCCACTTCGTATTTGTCAAAGTGCCAAAGAAAATTTGAGCTGTTTGTTGTTGTGACTGATTGCTCACAGCAGATGATTAACCTCACATACTGTTTACTTATGCAAGCCTTTTTCTACTGCCATTGGGACACATATTTAGCTGCACCACAGCCTCTTTCCATCCTCAAACTATAATCCATAATGAGTACTAATGTTTTAACATGGTGCTTGGCAAACTTTGCAACTTAATTTTGCAGGAATACAACAGAAGGCAAATTTACTAAATAATTATGTCACAAAGGCTGTAAAACTTAGAACATTGTTTTTAAATATCACTGTAATACTCTTAAACATACTTTTGCATCAAGATGCATTTTCAAAACAACAGTAATTCAAGATTAATGTATCATATTATTGACTTACAGTAATCACCAGTACTTTACTTGATTAAAAAATTTGAGGGACAAGTCCAAAGTATGACTACATCAGGAGTAATCTGAAAAATCAGATGCACAGGAGATATATAGTCTTGGGACATTTACCTCTTACTCTTTGTCGGCATTTCCTCCCTAGAATTTGTCTCTTACATAGGACTTTTCAAATGTTTTTAATATTTTTTACAGCAGTAGATCATTCGTAATGCATCATCTCAGATTTTTTCACACATTTTAAATCAGTATGCAGGTCCCCATTCACTGTTTTGCTTCTGTCTTCATTCACTGTTTCACTTCCGATCGCATTCCCTTCAGTCTTCCAAAGCATTGCTATGCACACAATGTACACTCCTCTTTATAAATCCACCCCACATATTACTATGTATTCTCTATATTTAAATAAACTTGTTATATAGTCTTCTATTTCAATTTCAAGAAACTACTGTGGCACTAATTCCCTATTTATTGATGTATTTATTTATTTATCAATTACAAAGACATCTTGGTTGATATCCCTGCATCAGGCAACAGAATAAAGCACATGCACCAACTAGGCAAATACTGCCTTCCTTGGGCAGAATGCTTCACTTATCTTCATTTACTGTCTCCACTATGAATACAGACCCTACTTATACTAAATACCAGTATTATAAAGTCACATTCCTACTAAGTGTACTGGTTGTGTTATGTCATAGTACTCACATACCTATGCACCTTTATTCATCAAAATACAGCTATAGCTGGCATTCGCATATTGGCATAGAGTTTGATTCAAAACACTCATAAATAATGTTCTTATATCACTAAGGTACATTAACATAAGAATTAAATCAATGAATACAAAAATTGTAACAAATGTTGCTTAATGCAAGTATTAGTAACCAGGACCGGTGTTAGTATTTTGTGGGCCCCCAGCAAATGTCAAGTTGGTGGCCCCCTGGCACTTCAAGTCTACGTATTACCTTGTCACTGGCACCCTTCCTAAGCAACATTTTAGTTCGTACTGCAAACGTTTAGGAGTAGTATGGACAAACTGACCCTTAGCTACAATATTCTTACATTAAAACAGACCTGTGTACCACACTGTGTTGGACAATCTCAAAAAGGGACATTTACAGTTACTGGCATTTAGTTGCAACAATGATACATTGCAGTAACTTTATGTACAGATCTGGACTTAGGTGGAATGTCACCCTAGACCTACTGTTTCAGCACCCCCCCCCCCCCCCACACACACACACACATATACATACCCTACAGTCTTCCCCTGGTTTATCTCCATATTGGGCTCCCCATACTATGCACACTACTTTTTTCTTCCTTTTCTCTCATCTTGCCTTACTCTTCAGCTTTTTCAAGAAGCCATAACTCCCTATATGCTCTGAAGTGCATTTCAAAGATTTTTTTTTCTTTTTATACAAGCTTTTCAACCAATGATGACCTGAACAGAAATTATAATTAAGGAAATAAATTGTGTTGCTGTAGAGCTTTAGTTTTCCTTGCATCCTTTCAACATATTTTTTTCTGACCAAGACAGCAAAGTAATAACCACTTAGGAAATAACTCAAATAAGCCAGGACCCAATAAGCCATAGGCTTATAGATGTTCTGGGATGTATTTAGAGCATTTACCAGCTTTTAATCCAGTGGTGACCTAAATAAAAAAAAAAAAAAACATGAACAAGAAAGGAATTTCAGTCTTATTTTTTTTTTCGAGAAAGACATATGTTGGACCCAAGATTTAATGTTCAAAGATGACAAAATTGTAGCAACAATAAACTATCAAGCTAGCTGTTGTCTAGATACACAAGTCCTATCTGGGAATTGCCTGCCTCTGTAACCCCCCCCCCCCAAAAAAAAAAAACAAAGACTGTCTTAACCATTGCTCTGGTGTTAGCCTGGGATGAAAGCAGAGGTTCAAACTGCCACAGTCATGTATTTCAAGTCACTGCAGACATATATATATACATATATATATATATATATATATATATATATATATATATATATATATATATATATACATTGCATGCCTCCTCACTCCTCAACCCAAACTGTCAAAGGCTACCTGTATGCATTCTTGAAGTATAATTGTGAGGAAAGTGAAACAAATAATGACTGCAGTTATGTATTCTACATTGTTGTTCCTAGACAGTACCCTGCCCCTACACAAGCCATAGTAACCTTCTTTGTACACCTCTGAGGTCTGTGAAAAAAGTAAAAGAAAATAATGACCACACTGTCCTGAGCCTAAACACAAGCTGCAATGGCCTTGTGCACACCTCTAAGGTTTGACTGTGATGGAAATTAAAGTAGTAATAACCACACAACCCCCCCCCCCCACACACACACACACACACAACATACAGCTGCTTCCTGTACACAATATCCAAGTAGGGCTGGTATTAGCATGGCTGCAGTTGGGGGCAGAGGCTATTATCAGCTTTATCCTAACAGGGTCATATCACAGCCTGTTCAGGTTAAATAACGTAATCAGAAATTAATACATTTTTTTCTCCTCACTTTTCCACAACCAGCAGCAGCTTTTGTTGGGCCCCTCCAAAGTCAAGCATGATTGAGTCCCCTGTATCCATTTATATAATCTGGGGAGTAGGGCCCCAAGAGTCTTGGAAGATTTAAGTGTCTAAATGCTCTGACATATTTTATGCCTCACTTTTCAAATATAATTACTTGTTAGTTACATTTTTTACTGATACCCAGAAGAATAATGTATGTGTCCTGGCATTACTGGGTGTGTGCAGACAGAAAAAAATCACTGATACTTGTTAGACACACGCATATACACACACACAACTATAAGCTGTAGCAATACTAGTTTTGTACCACCAGTACTGGCACACCAGACCAGAGACCGCTATTTATTAAATGTGTTATTCCATTAACTTTTAATTGAATCAGAGTAATATTTAAAACTTGTTCCAGATTTTGAAACTTATTCTGGTATTATTGGTATTGCACTGAACTCTTCAGCAAAGAAGTTGGGAGTTATAGTACCTGTTTTTTTGCCACTATTTATAAAACTCCCTGTACAAGAAAGCCATCCCTGAAGATCAGAAGCATCAGTTGTTCTTAAACTCCAAGGAATGCATTGAGATCAGTCACGCTGGGCTGATAATCTCGCTAGTGCTCACCTTGACTATGTTCATTACCAGCTTTATTCTAACAGAGTCATATCACGGCCCTGTTCAGGTTAAACAGCCTAATCAGGAAATTAATACATTTTTTCCTCCTCATTTTTCCCCAGTCAGCCGCAGCTTTTGTGGGGCCCCCACGCAGTCAAGAATGACTAGGGGGGCCCTTGCAGCCATAGGTATTGCAAGTACCTAAAGCTGGACATGTTGTTAGTTTTAGTGGAGAGAATGTCTGCCAGCAGGGTTTAACTAAGCCAGGAGCACTATGTCAGTGATAAACTATTTAATGAAATTGTGAAAGCTGTTGCTTGATAAAACACTGATACTATAACCAGCTATATCTTTGAATTTTAAAGGAGATATAAATAAGAATTAATATCCACCTGGTTTATTAAATATGTAAGATTCCTGTACTAGTATTTGTTGTTTTGACAGACATGTTACAAAATATCAATATAAGATAACTTGCAGTGATTGGAGGGCCCCCCAGGAACAGCCCCCCCCCAAGCGACCGCAGGGTTCGCTGGTGCCTAAAGTCAGCTATGTTAGTAACTTTTGCATCTTCCGCCAATAGCAACTCCATCATTATGGCAACTACTTTTCAGCCCACCCAAGACACTGAAATAGCTAAGAATAGGACAAGTGCTGATGGGCTGTGACTGTACATCAGGAAAGTGTGCATACATTAACAAAAGGGTTGCTGACCATCGTTAACTGGCTACTTAGAATCACTATTCTGGAATGCAAGTTAGGTGCCATTCTTTCATTCTTTGATTCCATATCACTTTGCACTGTATTTCTCTTCCTTGTTAACAGCATTGCACAAGATGTTTTACATAGTTTCACATCTTATATGATTCAAAGTTGGCTATGGCACAATATGTAGTGTTTGCTCTAAGACCCAAACAGAGGTTATGTTGCAATGCCGGATACTTTTTAGTCCAAGTCACTCAGTCTTGCATTTCTGTGTGATGTTTTGTCTTTCTGTCAGACAGCACAGCAATATCAAGTGCATCAAGGTCACACACGTAAAACAGTTTTCAGGATGTGTGCGCCACATACTATACCTGTGTGTATGTGTCTAAACAACTACATAAATTATGCGGTTTCCTCCTGCTTATGTAACAGTACTTTATTATTATACATCTTTTATTGATGATGTAAACACAACAACATATAGTGAGGCTAGGTTTCCAAGCAGATGTCTGTAATTAAGCAAAAGTAATTTTATGTCTGTTTTTAAAGTCAAGGCTAAGGTCCTGGTAATCAAATGTCAGCCTCTCAATGCTTTGGCAGACTGGGCCTGAAACGATTATTCTGGAGTCTATACTACATTAAGGAAGATCCAACTTGAAGAACATGAAGCAGCCTGGACATTTTCTACTACTACTGCAGAGAGAATGAAGCTGTTTGAAGACACCTTTGCACTGTGTAAGCATTAGAAAATATATCACAGTCTTTTGTTAACATATATGTGCAAAAGAAAAGTGTCAAATATGTTTTCATGTTTAATAAAAATCACA
Organism: Protopterus annectens; assembly: GCF_019279795.1. NCBI lineage: Eukaryota > Metazoa > Chordata > Ceratodontiformes > Protopteridae > Protopterus > Protopterus annectens. Next base: position 1,393,488,160 of record NC_056731.1, read on the forward strand.
TTATTATGGACTAGCTGCCTCTACTGTTTCATTTTATACCAGATATAAGAAAACATGTCTGTTCATCAGTTTATCATTAATTAGAAATGCACAACACTGGACTGTATGCAACTTTTCCAAAATGTACTCTAAATCTTCAAGCATGTGGAACCCTGATTCCATCCATGCTGCCTTGCCACTAAACATAGCATAGCTGACAAATGTCCACACCCACCAGAGGTTCAAACATACTGAACCTGGTACTCACCAATATGGGAGAGAGCTGCACCCACACACCTGTGTCATGTCCTCACTGGTGAGGTCGGACCACAAAGCAGTCTCCAAAATAAAAATCAACCTGGCAACTCCAGCAAACCCTGTAACAGTAAAGAACTATTCAAATGCAAACTACACCCTGTTAAGTACCCCTGCCAAACCCAGGTTCACAACAGCCTGTGAGGAATTGCTCAAGAGAGACTCTGTACAACAATGTAAAGCCTGTATAGACGCTGCTGTACCTACTAGAAGTAAGCCCAAAACAAACTCTAAAAACAAACCACACTGGTGGAATGCTAACCTTAAAATGGGAAAATAACAAAAGGAAAAAAGTCATGGCTAAAATGAGGAAATGCAACTCCCATAATGATAGGATCTTGCTAACAGGGAACTAGAGGACTAATTAAGTTTAACAAGGCCATTTACAAGGTCAATAGCCTCACAGTCTCAGTCTAAAGACAAACCCAAGGCCTTCTCCAGCTATGCCTGAAACCTCAAAAGCAGCACAGATCAATGTGCCAAATTGGTAGCCAATGGTACCACCTGCACTGAGTACAGAAACATAACAAGTTTTCTGTCTGACAAATTCAGCTCAAACTTCACCCCCAGTCCCCCCAGCACCCTCTCTGAAATAGCTACTTCCATAACTCCCCCAACTATTAGGGTACAGGCCCTGGCAGCTGTTGCTAAGTCCAAAAACACAGCCTCAGTGGGTCCCAATAATATCCTTGAAAGTCTCATAAATACATAGATACATGTCATATCAGGAACACTTAAGTCAATTTTCAAGTAGAACTTCAAAACAGATGTTGCCACATGATAATGGAGGACTGCAATAGTTATCCCACTTCACAAGAGTGAAACATCAAAAGATCCCAGAAACTACAGATCTGTTAGTCTGAGTAGTCTAATATGCAAAGCCATAGAATAAATTAGCATGGGAATGATAAACAAAGACATAGGCAACATTCAGACACTGGGCCCAACCCAGTCTGGCTTTGTCAACAGAAGATCATGCCCACTAAATCTAGTGTAATTCTTTGAGAAGGTCACCAAGCTAAAGCATTAGGGGAAAACTGTATATATAGCCTACTTGGACCTGGATAAGACATACATAACAATACCTCATTTGGGTATAGTGAACAAACCTACAGAACTCAGCATAACCTCCTACATAACTAATTGGATTGCCATCTGGCTCACAGAGAGGACCAGGCAAGTCAGTGTTGGTGATACCACTTCCACTGAGAGACTGGACACCACCATGGTACCACAGGGCTCTATTCTGGGACTGCTCCTATTTGGCATATACTTCTCAGAGGTAAAGACTAATGTCAAGGCCCTTTGGCTGACCATATTCATAGATGACTGGAAATTGAGAGCTATCCTGGATTCCTATTTTGACACAAACATCCTATAAGAGGGTCTAACACAGAAAAATGACTGGTGCTAAAGTCACAAACTAAAACTCAATGCCAAGAAATGGATTATAGTGCCTTTTGGAGAAAATGCCACCCAGTCTAATTACTCTAGAAATAAAACATCTGTAAGCGATGACCCAGTAGTCAGGGATCTGGGAACATACGTAGATAGCTATCTGGCCTTTGTGCAACATTTTGCCAAAGTAGTAAGAACATAATTCTATGTTGCCCAACTTATAACTAAGGGCATGGCATCCAGGTCCAAAGAAGTCATAGTGCCACTTTATTTGTCCCTTACTGGACCCACTGATGATAATGCCCCCTTTACCATGTACCTGACAAAACATGTGTATGAGTTGAAAGCCCACAAAGGTTCTTTACCTGGAGAATCCAGGTTATAAACACAGTGCCTATAAAAAAGCCACTGTCTCAATATCCTGTCTCCTACAAGTTGCTGGGAGGTGATCTATGCCTCACATAAATGGTATCTTCAGATCCAGCTCTGGTGGACCTTTTGCACATCTGCAACATACCTCTCAACTATCCAGATTTTTGCCTTATGTGTTTGGCTTGCTCCTCATAAAATTTGTGGTTTTCTGGAAAATCACTGAGGAGTGAAGTCACTAAATAATATGTTTCAGACTTCATATCCTTCAGAAAACCAATGCTAACACAAATCCTGTTTTTTAACAGCTAGGTTTATAAGAGCAATATTTATAATCTGTCCCTAATTCTGAACCTGTCCCCCATTATTGTCATCTTTGTCCAGATTTCTTGCAATAAGAGGTTAAGAAGTATGATTCACAAAATGAACAGCATCAGAACCATCAGATCCAAGGATTTAGATTTTGCTTGTGATATAAATAAGACATGTTGGTGAGACAGATGTGTCTCAGAGGATCCCCATGCTCTGGCACAGTAACGTTGACCAATCGATGGGAAATTGGAAATTCACCTCGGGTCAAGCCCCCATGTCTCACAGTCACACAGTAATGCTCACCTAACACTACCCACACACATAACCTCTAGAAACTTCCTAACAATTAAGGAATTAAATGCCTATAATACACAGGGATAGAATTGGGTTGGATTGCATATCTTGACTTTTAAAGACCTTGGTGGTCATTAGCCTAGTATATATAACTTCAAACTATGAACTTATGTGTTGCCTTCACTGAAAGGCAGAAGTTCCAGACAACTCATATGGTGTGCTTAGCTATAAACCCCAACAGTACAAATAAATATACCTGCACTGTACTTGTATTACAAGTAGGGAAAATGTATTTCCTGGAAAGTATATGACTGCAAGTCATTATTATGTTTTTTATCTTGCTTTTACGAACCTAAGTCAGTGGTGGAGTCTCCATGGCTGTTAGTGTCCATAATACCTATAAATTCCCAAATCACGTAGCTGCAAAGTACACTAACCAGACCAAGTAGCACCTTATGGCTAGTTAAAGTACAACTTCTAAGCTGAGTCTCGTGTAACAGTAACATTACTTTTTTGGAAACTTGAACTACTGAGCAATACACAGCAATTCCTATGCATCTGTGTGGGATTTGGTCAGAAAAACCTACTTACTAGACAAGATTGTTAAAAAGCCTACTGGAGATGATAGACTTGATCTTTTGCTTGCAGGTGCAGTGTCTTTGGGTACCACAGCACTGGTGTTTTCCATAGCTGAGTCTCTCTTATGCCAAGCCCATTGCCAAATACAGCCTGGTTAGGGCCAGCCCTAGCATTGTTCAGCCATTCATCCATAACCAAGCAGGATAACACAATAGATCCTTCTCCTTCAAATCTCTAAATTCGCAGAAAGTCATTTCTGGCATGAAAGAAAACTATTACTCTGTACCAATGAAGTGGTTCAAAAGGTACCCAACCACTTACACTTAGTGATCAAAAATGATCTGTCTGGATACACACTGACAAACCAAAACAAAATGTTACTTACTTACAGAATGCTAAACTACCTGATTCAACTAAAGTGAAAGCCTTGCTCCTTACTGGCTGGACAAGGTACAAATGGACCACTAATCACTGCAGTCATAAGACACTACACAATACTAAATAGTATAAATATTAGTGACCTGACTATAACCACACCATCCTGCAAAAACATGTAAAACACACTAAACACAGTGCTCTTTTTGTTGAATGAAATTGCTCATTTCCCTTCCCCTGATAAAGGGATGTAATTGGTAAATGAATCATTCGTCACCAATGGTGAATATAAAAATATTACACCAGCTGCTTACAAATATAGTCTACCAATGCTTAGAGCCCACAGTTACCAAATCAGTGGTAATTTCTGACAATAACAACCAACATTGTTCTGAGTAATTTCAACATAACATCACATACTAGACCTCTGAGAATACAAATGACCTGGACAAGATACTCCATATGCCAACTAGGAGTGTAAACAGACTGAATCTGGTCCTAGTTAACATGTGAAGCATTGCACTCCCCTTATGTATTGCCTGCTCTGGTATGGTCAGATCACAAAACTGTCTCCTTTGAAGTACCTATAAAACCCAAGATCCCAGCTAACATGAACATTTAGGAACTATTTTAAGGCATTTTAAAAATATATATGTAAAGACTTTTATAGATTTTACTAAAATAGGGTAAATAGAGGTATAGCTTTCCTGACCTAGTTCAAACAAACCTCTGATATCATTGTAGCATGCAGAGGCATAGTCTCTTTATAGCTAGTCCATTGAGGAGCCTGGCCCAAATTCCCAATTGCTACTAAGTTCTGTACAGTTCTATATGGTTAAATGACTTGTTTATGGTCAAAGAGTAGGCAAATGAAGGTGGCAAGACTTAAACTCTACCATTTGGTACAAGAAGCTGTTCCCTAACAAGTCAGAGCTTTATACTTCTGTCCTAACTGCCAGAGGAATGATTCATAACACTATTATAGTCAATCATTCATTCATTAATTCAGCAATCCTTTCTTTTTTTCTTATATCTGCTTTATCCTACTCAGCATCACTTTGTAGCCATCAATGTGTTCCATGCCATCAATGGGAGTACCCACTTGGGCATTGTAGATTAATTCAAATAAATATGTTATAAACCCCCTAAGTCACACACTGGCCCACAGATAGGACCCAAGAAGTCAGGATAGGGAAGACCTTATACACAAAGAGGCCATTAACTATCGGAGTCTATCAAGGTACTGTGTTGGGTCTGCTGCTTTTTAGCATCTACTTCTCTGAAGTTAAGGTCGATGTCAACAGCCTCTGGTTGACCAAGTTTGGAGATGATTGCAAACTATAAATATTCATACAATTCCCTCCAAGACAGTATTATCTTCCAAGAGGGGTTGACACAGACAAATAAGCGGTGCCAGAGCTATGGTCTAAAACTCAGTGCAAAGAAATGCCTAACAACATCCTTTGAGAAGTCAGCTACCCCCCTTAAGACTACCATATTGAGAACACACCCTTAAGAGTAGCCCAGTAGTCAGAAAATTCTGGAATGCATGAAGAAACTGACCTGGACTTTGACTATCATGTGTCTATGGAAGTAAGCAAAAAATGGTATATTGTACATCTTATAAACAAGCAGACACTGTTGAGGGGGGTAAAAGAAATGCTTACAGCCAGAATCAGTACTTGATCGTATTGCCCATTTTTAGTTAAGCTGTGAAAGATCAAGAAAAATCTTTGAACAGCACTTAACCTTTGAACAGCATTATTGTCTGTCTGTATTACACTAGACGCACAGCTGTGAATATGAAAGCAATGCTATCTGAATAAATCATTTGTAATTGATAACTCAGCACACTGCAGTCGCTTAGGTCAACATGCTGCTACAGCGTATGATTTAACTGACCTACAGCTTCACCGTTTAACAGAACTCTACGATCAGCCATAGTGGTACAATAAAATGACAATACTTCACACACTCATAAGAGGACACGCTGGCTGGGGGTCGGATTAATATCCCATTGTGACTGCATTGATGGCATACTGTCCACTACATTGTGAAACTGACATTTGTTATACAGTACTGACTTGTCTGAGTTCTTCTGTAAATCGTGAGGTTTTCTGATCGAGCAAAAACTTTAGCTAAATAATGAAAAGAGGAGTGGGTGTTTCTCTGTGCGAACGCGGGTGTCGGTACATGTTTACATATAGGTTTGAAGGTGCCCTTTCTCTATGCTTTTCTGAGAAACAGATGCATTTGGCACCTCTGAATATAGCAACATGTCTCACTGCGACATGAGATACCAGACCATGAACAGTGCTACTGTTTTGAGGACTGTTTTAGAAATGTCTGATTTTTCTGCCTAGGTGCATGTTGGTCTCTGTCTACTTACAAACAAAGTCATGCTTAATTATTTGGCTCATGCAAAAGAAAAAGGCACAATAACACTGGTAAGCAGTAATATTAATTCTCAGAATGATGATTCCAAGGAAGCAAAACTGAGATGGAGTTAAAGCATCAGCTATCTGAATTACATATTTAAACCATGGTTACATTTCTCCTTGGAGCCAGAAATGTGTTTGCTCATCCAGAGAATGGCTACCTGGAACTGCATGGGCAGTATGATCCTGGGTTCCCAAAACCAAAAGATAAGTTTTAGCTTAGTATGTCAAAAGAATAATACACTCTATATGCTACAATGCCTTGTTGCAGAATATGTGCACAATTAATGTGTAGTATAAAATGGTATGCGGGGTCAAGGAATACTTTTATGTTGTGAAGGAGAGCAAGCAGCGTTTGATAGGGCTTGTTAAATAATTAGGTGCTGGTACTTAATCCTCAGTCAGCTTGAACTGCCAGTAACATTGTCATGCTGGTGGATGTCGATATTGGTTAGTCAGAGCATCACCCTTCACAGCCTGGTGGAAACATCATACTGATGTTAAGGAAGTAGTATTGTCCCTTCAAATCCATATCACTGTTCAATACCTCTTCACAGAGAACTGAAGTTGCTACACAATTAGTATGGTTGACAGACTACAGCTAGTACTGAACAGATAACTTGTTTGAGAAGAGCAGTGGTAAACTTTTTACCACAGTCCTTGGTAAATCAGTGTATTGCCTTGCACAGGCACAGCAAGTCAGAACACACACATGCAAACGCATACACACACACACACATACACACACACACACACACACACACACACACACACACACACACACACACACACACACACACACGCACGCACGCACACACACACACACACACACACACACACACACACACACACACACACACACACACACACACCATAAAATACCTGCATAAGACCATTATGCCTTATGTAAAACCCATTAATAAATATTCACCACATAGTTCTTGCCATATTAATTAATTCTAGTGGCAAAATATTAAGTTTTGCAGTTACAGTTTGGAGTTAAGGAGCCATGCAAATATTAATTTATACAAGGATATCCTTGCAATAAAAAGGTAAATAAGTACATACGTATGTATACAAATGTATATCCACACACAGCTCCTCCAATTCTTACTTGCACTCTCTTTGATCCCATCTCTACCTTACCTCTGTAAAATCCCTGCAATTTACTTATTTATTGCATCGTTCTTTTTTCCATTTTTATTGTTGATTCCTAAATTTTACTATTTGAATTTACTTGTGATGAGTTGGTCTTAACTGTTGCTGATATAAAGTAAGGACTGGGGATGAAACTGGCCAATTGTTGATCATTGCCTCACTCTTTCAAATAAATTAAAAAAAAAGGAAATTAAATAAATGGCAAACCCTCTTCAAGTGATAGGTCTCTTCTAAACATCTAAATCTATTGTACACTGTTCACATGATGGTATGGGGTAATCTATATTACAGCAAGGGATAGTTATTTAGATTACTACTTAATGCTGACTATAATATTAGGCAAAGTAGTATAAAGGGTAGGCAGACTGTTACTAATCAAGGAACTGTCACTGAACTCAGAGGAAAAAGCAAGTTTGTTTATCATTTAATATTTATGTTAATCCCTGCTCACTTAAGATTTCTGTATCTTCCAGGAGTCCCTAAGGCTCCAATTTAATCCCGCCTTATTTGCCCAGTTAAAGCTCATATCTACCATAACTACTAGGATAACAGCAGCTTGTTCTTCAATGTGGGAGAGGTGCTGTATGTCCCCGATCACATAATAATCATGCAATGGTATAACATCCAGTAGCACTGTTTCCTTCTTCAATGTGGGAGAAGTGCTGTATGTCCCCGATCATATAATAATCACCCAGTGGTATAACAACATCCAGTACTACTGTTTTGTTCTTCATTGTGGGAGAATTGCTGTTTGTCCCTGATCATATAATAATCACCCAGTGCTATAATAATACCAGTAGCACTGTTTTGTCCTTAATGTGGGAGGGGTGCTGTTTGTCCCTGATCATAATATATTCACCCAATGGTATAATAACAGTCAGTAGCACTGTTTTGTTCCCCAGATTCATTTAGATCAGTTATGACAGAAAATCTACTATGGCAGTTAGTTCAAATGCAGGAACAGCTTTTCTCAGTCTAGGACATCCAAGTGGTGCACTTATGGCTTTTGGGTTTTTGTAATGCAACGGGTATGCTGTTGGAGGTAGTCTCAGCTACAGTTTCAATTTTATCCTCAAATTGTGTAGTTTGTGCTTTTCCTGGTGTGCATCCTTTCAGTAAGAGTGGCCCACCCTTGCATATAGTCCCAATTTTTCAGCTGTGGGAATCAAAGTGAAGGATTGGACATCCTCTTTCATTTCAGTCAGGCAGCCTACCAATTGGGGGTGATCACTATGCATAAAGACCAGCATCCATGGATAGAAACTGCAATTTTGACTAAATCTTATGGTTCTGAGAAGACACAAAGCCTGTTCTGCAAAGGCAGACAGTTACTGATAAGGCCATATATGGAAAGTAGTGAATATGCCTGAAGTGAATACTTGTATATCAAACAGGAGGTGGCTGAGTTATTTGTTTGATTATTTATTTTATTGGTTTGTTTGTTTGGTTGGTTGGTTGGCTGGTTGGTTATTGCAGAAATTATTAATATGTAGGAAAACAGACCTGAGAGGAAAGACTGAATATTCTAAAACACAATAAACTGAAAACCAGATGACATTCAAATTGTGATTATTATTCAGCAAATTCCTGAAATGATGTAACAAACATAGCCAAAGATGAGGCACTTCTAAGGAAGAGTTGTCCAGCAGGACAAAGACATATAGGGCATCTAATTGAAGGAAGGTTCTAAAGGGTAGGACTTACAGCAACTCACCCACAAGCTGTTGTTATAATTTTATTTATTTATTTTATTTGACATTTGTTGACCGGGATAGTCAGACTGAGTTTGTGCCCTTTTTCAGCAGAGGACCGGGGGGAAAAGCTCCACAAAATATATAGAATACTCACAGTACAAAATAAGCAAGAAAAACACACACAGCACAGGTTAAACTAGTAAACTAGAAAAAAGAAAGTAACACACAAGTATATAATATGTAGTACAGATTATGCTATAAATATATAAAATCACAAAAAGCTTATATAAAAATAAGGAAAAATATGTGAACATAATTGTAAGAGTGAGGGAAAATTTAGGAAAAGAGGCAAAGAAAAATAATAGTAGTGATGGTAAATATGAGTTTCAACTGAGCCAATCAGCCGTAAGTAGAGTGGAGCCTTATGGATTCCTGGAACATACAGAGGTCTTAAGTGAGCAGGGCTTAATATAAATATTAATCCAAAGATAATTCCTGACTCTGCATGGAGTAGTCAGATAGGAGAGAGAAGATGGACATTAAAGAAAATTCCTTCATATTGTTTCTTCATGCAACTATGTATGTATGTATGCATAAGCAATGCAGTACATTGAGGGAGACAATGAGAGAGTTTTAAGTATCAACAACACAAGTATAGCAAATCATTAGTAGTGTTTCATCAGTTTTTCTACTACCACTCTTTAGATAAGTGGCAGAGATTCTGTCCCTGAGCTCTGCTGAAAATGGGCAATGCCCAGGTGGGACTGTGCTGGCCAACATAATAAATAAACAAACAAACAATTAGTAAATTACTGATTTATATCTTGAAGGCAGTTTATGGACAGGTAATTGTCTGGGATAGTTCAGCTGAGCTGTAATATATGTCCTTCTCTAAAGCACAGCTTCTGTCATTTGCCAGGTTCAGTTTACTTGTAAAACTGTGTTTTTCGTGATGTTGTTGTTGTGTCTTTCAGCTTTTCCCATTTAGGGGTCTCCACAGTGGAACTCCGGTCCGCTAATGATTGGCAGCGGATTTTTACATGCCGAGTTGCTAGCTCTGACGCACAACCTTCAACAAATGTACGCCCATTCACACATATCTCCACACAGAAGACACTCTAGCTGAGAATCGAACAGGACAACGTCTTACTGTGAGGTGACAACGCTACCGCAGCACCACCATGTAAAATAAATAAAATTAGTGCGTCTGACTCTAAATTATTGGTTTGTAACAGTCATGTACATAACAGCTCGTATCACTAGTAAACAGCAGAAGCATTACTAACATCACCTTCTGGCTGCCATCACTTGTGTTTGGGAGCAGTGTTGATAGTAGGATGGTGAGAAAATAAAACTGACACTATATTTTTAATAGGAGCCATGATGTGAGTTAAAGGGTGACAACAGTTTCTGTTTCCCAATTTCAAGATGCAGCTTATACCTTTCGAGCATTTACTATATGCTGCAGGAGGTAAAAAGTGAACAAAACAGTCAGGATGAGTAAATCTCTCTTTGCCTGCACTATTGCCAGAACTTGGAATTCACTCCCAAGTCAAATTACTTCTACCACCTCTATTATCCAATTTAAAAACTCCTGAAACCCACTATGCAAACAACTGACTTTGTTCATGCTACACCCCTGGCTAATCCACCAACTGCACTGTTGGAAGGACTTCAATACCTTTCAGATTCAATTACTTATTCTGTATAGAACAAATACCTATCTTCTAGTAAAAAAAAATTATGTGATTTTGTGCATTTTTCAGTCATTATCATGTATAATGTACTATATGAATTTCCTTACAACAAGAACGTGTTAATAACTACTGTATATATGCTCATATGTGTTTCTTTCATGGGTCCCCATATGTATTTTTGATTTTATGTTTGCTCTCATGTACTTATTGTTATATGGAGCTTTTCTCCCTGGGCCTCTGCTGAAAATGAACCTATATCCAGTTGGACTTTCCCGGTTAACAAATGTAAAATAAAATAAAAAAAAAGAAAAAGAAAAAATAAAAAGAAAATAAATAAAAAAATGAGTGCACCTGAATGCAGCGGATGGATTTATTAGCACGGGGATTGAGAAATAGGGACAAAATAACCGTGCAGGAAGAAAATATTTAGACCAGAGAGAATTGTTCTACTTTAACTTAGTTAACTGCTAGGGAAATATCATCCAGCTCTAAAAAGATGATTGCCTCCTTTAACTACCGCTAGTGCCAATCATAGACACTTTCTTGTGGTAGTTAGCACTGGCAGCCTATGTATCAGGGTGACTCAGCCACTCCAAACATTCACTCTCCTACACACGTGCACACATTCACAAGCACACACAGATACACACTCCCCAGTATATCTCATATCTGTCTCCTAGATGGCAGAATGTTCCGGGTGTCTTCTTATGTTGTCCATGTCCACATAAATCATGGATGAAGTCCATATATACTCATCCTCCTCCTTACCTGATCATACTCAAAGACATACTCACCCATTCGTCTACACATGCATGCCTGTCCTATCTATCCTGCTAAGCAACACCCCTACTGTGACCTCACATGCATGCTCGTGCACACACACACACACACACACACACACACACACACACACACACACACACACACACACACACACCTACTCCAAGTCTCCTTCCACAGCACTGTACTGTACCACATAGGCAAACACATACTCAACATAGACCATTTATACTTCTGCAAAAATGTATGCACACTGCCACACACACACACACACACACACACACACACACACACACACACACACACACACACACACACACACACACACCACACCATTACCTCTCCCTAGTCAGTTACCTAATCTGAACAACAGTTTCCACCATTGACTATAAAGGGGGAAGTGTAGCTTTTTTTCCATCATTAACACAACCAGACATCATTAACTTAGCCAGACATGCTAGTTTACCAGTCAAGCAATTATCTGAATCACTCGGCTGCATAAATCCCTTACTGCAGGCATTTTCAGGTGAGAGTGCATGGTTATGCATATACGTACATACATACATTAATGCCCTTCTAGCTTGTCAATATACCAAAACACTTGTTCCCATAATAAGAGTCCAGGCTGTTCTTAAAGATATCTAAACCAGTACTTGCTTTAATGTAATTTGGTAGTCTGTTCCATGCATCAGCTACTCTGTCAGAGAACCAATTATTGCACTTCTCATTCCTATAGAATCTTCTACATAGGTTATCTGATGATTCTCTAGTACTTTTTGATAACCCCAAACACTCCCAGAGGTAGTTGTCCCTAAATGCCCTATATACCTGAATAAGATCTCCTCTTAGATATCTGTAAGAGACACTGTACAAGTTCAGATATTTTAGTCTTTCATAATAACTTAAATTTTCACATCCATGGATGCTCTTGGTATATTTCCACTACACTATTTCTAGTTTACTCATGCTTGTTTTCTTATATGGTTTCCATATTGTTATTCCATACTCATGTTTGGGTCTAATGTAGCTAACAAACAATGACTTCATCATTTTTGATTTCCTAGACTTTATAAATCTTTTTATATAACCTATAGTTCTGTAACTATCATTAGCCAATTGGTTGATATGATTAGAAAAATTCATAGCTGAATCTACCCATATACCCAGGTCCTTAAATGAGTCTACAGTTTCAATCACCATGTGCTGCATTAAATATACACCTTTCAATTTATGTCTCCATAATGTCATATGCTTAGTTTTTGATGTATTTATCAGCATATTATTCTCCAGTGCTCAAATGGTCAATTTGGTCAAGTTATTTTGCAGTCATGCCTTATCTGTAACACCTGTAATCAGTTTACCCAATTTCAGGTCACCTGCATATAGAACATCTCAGATGAAACATTTAGGTCTGAAAGATACAGTCTAAACAAGTAAGGGCCTAGGACAGAGCCCTGTGGGAACACACTGACTGTAACCAAGGATTTCACCTGTCCAGTTGCTGTATGATACTTGCCATGTCTTATTTGTAAGCTATGCAGCTATCCATCTTATCAAGAGTACATTAATACCTAATTGTATTAATTTACTGATCAGTGTTTTGTGTATGACCCTGTCAAATGCTGAAGTTAAATCTATATAAACTACATCACAGCACAATTGTTCATTCATACCTGTTATTATATTGTTATAGAACATCATGTTACAGGTGGCAATAGATCTATTTTCAACATATGCATGCTGATATATGGTTTCAAGTCCCAGCCTATCAATTTCTGACAATAACGTATCTAATATTACCTTCAGTGATAACCGTGCCCTGGCCCAGCAATCAAGGAGCATCAATCCTCACGACTAACACCAGGGAGGTTGTCTCCTAGAAGAGAGGAAAGGATAACTAATACACACAGTATTAAGTGCACACAGAGATCACAGTCAGTCTGGGGCTGGTTGCTCCCTTGCTCACCAGGTCCCCAATACAACTCCCCAATGGCACAGCTATAGGGTCTAGGTCTCAGCCTAGCTGGGCAAGCTAAAACCTCCAGTACCCTCTCTGTCCAACCAGTGCTTTGTGTCCCTGCCCAAGTAGCTGACAACACACACACACACTTTGAGATAAGTATTTATACAACTTCACAGACACTCCTGGGAAAGGCTGACACAGATTCTCCAGCTGTGCCCCTTTACCCAGACCTTACAGTAGTAATCCCTGCCACCACCCAGCTAATAATATCAGCTACTAAAAGGCCCTTAAAACTGTGTCCAATTATTACTGTGCAATATTATTATCCAATGGTAATGTGACTATACAGTCTAAGGCTTATTAGAGTGGCCTATTACAATAAACTCTATAAATATGCAATGTACTCTAGAGCTTATCTCTGCACAAACCAGCCACAGGTAAAGGTTTTTAAAATATTTAATAATAATTAAAACACAAGACAATACTACTTCACCACAGAGATATCTAAGAGTTCAAATATCACACAGAAACATAAAATAATACAGCAGGACAGGTCTGATGCCAAATAAAAATACCTAATTAATCTTTACTAGCTTTAACTATTCCTACAAGAAATCACAGTGCTAGAAACTTACATGTGAGCCTAGGCAGAGTGTTGAGTTAGATATCCAAGATCAAAATGCTCCCAGTCTCTTGTTAAAAAACAGTATTTAAACATTACTAACAAACATGTCTGCTGGGTCCCTCCCAAATTACATCATGTGGACACTTAGGTATTCCCAGGCAAACAAACTGCATTATTTAGTAATCTAACACCTGCTCAGAAACTTACAACAATGCAGACAGTTCACATGTATACTCTAACATAAACCAGAGCAGTAAAGCACCATCCACGTGTAAATTCTGGTCATAAACTTTAGCCTTAAAACAATGGGCATGAAACCTTCATCCAGACTCACTGGAGCCGAATTCTAACATGAAGGGGTCACAACATGCTTCACTGGGCCAGTAGAGTGCAATGTTATCACATATTTTGCAGTTCCACATTTCACAGTATTCTTTTACACTCAAGAAAATATGCCTGTATTTTTACATTTATTTACAAATGCCAGAATTATATATCACATTCTATTTGACTAGGCTGGCAGCCTTTGCCCATCTCTCCCCAATCATCACATATCTTCCCCCCAGGGAACTCAAAAAATTATTGAAGTGCCCCCTGAGAAACATCACTTGAGAGTGTCAGGTCTGTCTGGGTGTACCTCACCCCATTCCCTGTCTTGAGAGCCCATTTGCATTGGCATTGCTACTCTCACTGCAGTGCTGCACTGACATATCATATGCTTGCAACCCCAGACCCCATCTTAGAAACTTGGCATTTTGCTGACTGCCTCTGTTTAACCATGTTAGAGGGTTGTGATCTGTCATCACAGTGAATTTTCTTCCATACAGATAGGGCTGAAGTTTTTGTAGTGCCCACACTATGGCTGGACATTCCTTTTCTACCGCTGCATAGCATTCCTCCCTGGGTTGGAGCCTATGACTGAGATAAACCACTGGGTGCTCTTCTCCCTCTGAAGAAATCTGGCTAAGTAAAGCCCCCACCCCATAGTTTGAAGCATCCACCTGCACAACAAATTCTTTGCTATAGTCTGGACTGGCTAACACAGGGGGTCCTCCCAAAGCTTCCTTAAGCTTCTGAAATGCCTGCTCACATGCTGGGGTCCACACTACCTTATCTGGCCTGTTCTTCCTTGTCAAGTCTGTGAGGGGAGCAGCTATGGTACTATAATTGGGAACAAACTTTCTGTAGTACCCTGCTGCCCCCAAGAATGCCCTCACCTGCTTTTTGGTAACAGGTGCAGGTCAAGCCTGAATGGCTTCCACTTTCCCCGCTCTATGTCCTAGGTAGGAGACCTCTGCCATTCCCACCTGACATTTGCTCAGCTTAATGGCCAACCCTGCCCTCTGTAGTCTGCCCAGTACCTCCCTGACATGCGGAAGGTGCTCTTGCCAGGAATGGCTGTAGATAGCAATATCATCCATGTAAGCAAGGGCAAACCCTCCTGCTCCTGCTAAGATATGATCTATCAGCCTCTGGAAAGTTGCTGGGGCATTCTTCATCCCAAAGGGCATCTTTATGAACTCATACAAGCCAAAAGGAGTCACAAAGGCTGACTTCTCCCTAGCACTGGGAGTCAAAGGCACCAGCCAGCAACCCTTGGTAAGATCAATGGTTGTAAGATACTTATCCCCACCCAGCTGCTCTAGGGCCTCATCTGTCCTAGGCATGGGTTAAGCATCTGCCTCTGTGTGACTATTTAATTTCCTGTAATCCACACAGAACCTGGTGCTGCCATCCTTCTTTGGCGGCAACACCACTGGTGAGGCCCAGGGACTGTAGGACTCTTGAATCAGCCCTAGTTCCAACATCTCCTGTACCTCTTCCCTCAGAGTCTGTTTGACTCTCTCAGGCACCTTATAAGGGGCCTGCCTGATAGGCCTTTGGGGTCCTGTATTCACCTGGTGCTGCACCAGGTGGGTGCTCCCTGGTTTCCCGGTGAACATGCCCCCAAACTCCTGCAACACTGCTTGGATTTCTTGAAACCGGGTAGGAGATAGCTGCTGGGACATTGCTACCCCTTCCACCAAGGTGTCAACCCAAGCCTCACTGAGGAGATCATTCACAAGATCTCTCTCAGACACCTCCTGCATTCCACTGCAAATGCTCAGCACAAGGGCCTCCCTCTCATGGTAAAGTTTCATCATGTTAACATGGTACAATTTGTGCCCCTGCTGTCTGCCTAGCACTTCCACCATGTAGTTAACATCACTTACCTTTCTTACCACCTTATCGGGTCCCTCCCAAGTTGCCTGCAACTTGTTGTCTCTGACAGGAATGGGAACCATCACCTGCTGCCCCACAGCATACTCTCTGGCTCGAGCATTCCTGTCATACCACACCTTTTTCTGTTGTTGGGCTTCTGCCAGGTTCTCCTGGGCCAGGCCCATGAGTTCCCTGAGCCTTGTCCTGAGGTTCAGGACATATGTCACAACAGACTCCTTGTGAGACTCACACTCACCTTCCCACTCATCTCGAATTAAATCTAGAGGTCCCCTCACCCTAGGCCCATACTGCAACTCAAAGAGTGAAAAAACTGTGGATTCCTGGGGAACCTCTCGGTAAGCAAACAGATGGGGCAAATATTTGTTCCAATCCCTCTTAAACTGATCTGCAAATGCCCTTAGCATGGACTTGATTGTAGAGTTTAACCTCTCAACAAGACCATTAGACTGGGGATGGTAGGGGGTGGTCTTCATGTGCTTCACCCCACTGGACTTCCACAGACAAGCCAGCATGTCTGACATAAAATTGGCACCTCTGTAAGACAGTATTTCCTTTGGGAAACCTACCCTGCTGAAAATCTCTAGCAAAGCATTTGCCACCTTCTCAGCCTCAATGGAGGACAAAGCCACTGCCTCAGGGTATCGTGTAGCATAATCTACAATTACTAGAATATACTTTTTCCCTGTGGAATGTGGGGTACTCAGAGAACCCACAATATCCATAGCTACCCTCTGAAATGGCTCCTCAATCACAGGCAAAGGCATCAAAGGAGCTCTCACCTTGTCTCCTGCCTTGCCTACCTTTTGGCACTGCTCACAGGTCCTGCAGTACCCTGTTACATCTCTGGAAATTCCAGGCCAATAGAAGTTTTGCATAATACGCCCCTTTGTATGTTTTATGCCCATATGACCTGCAAAGGGAATATCATGGGCTATGGCTAGACGGTAAGCTCTAGGCACTACCAACTGCTGCACTCTCTCACCTTCTAGCCCTCCCTCAGGGGTCCACTTTCTGTACAGTAATCCTTTGTTCCAGTATACAGATTCCCCCTTCCCCTGAGAATCAGGTGCCTCCCTAGCTACCTGCCTCAGGCCTTGCAATGTAGGGTCTGAGAGCTGAGCCTGTTTCAACTCCCTCCTTGTAACCCTTCCCAGCTCCCCTTCCACAGGAAGTCTGGCATCCTCTGACAGTCGTGCTTCACTGTCAGCCTGGGTACTACTACTCACCTCTACCTTTGCAGTTGCCCTGTCCAAGGGAACATCAGTACCCACAAGCAGTTGTGGATCACATTCAGTCTCACTGCTACAGCGTAGCTCACTTCCTGAAGTAACCACCTCAGCAGTCCTGGCTGCAAGTATGCAGTCTGTCTAGGTCTCCCCTAGGCTACCAGACCCACATGCTTGTCTCCTAGCCTTACTGCATGTAACTGCATAAGTACATAGTACTGCCTCATCCAAATCCTTCCCTCTCAGGACATTTGCAGGATGGTAGTTCCATACTCCTGTTGTCTCAAGACAACCTACTGTTGGCATTTTGTCTTTCCCACTTACTGGCTCCCTCACCTTTGATTCCCCACCTTGCTTCCGTGGACACCTGTATGCCACATGGCCCTAGTGGTTGAATTCAAAACATTTAACCCTAGCTCCTGGATGTGTACCTGGACTAGTGGCTTCCTCTGCTACTGGCGAATTCTGTTGAGGCAGTCTGTGCTGCCCATCATGGGTTCCTTTAGACCCATGAGCAGTACTGTGGGTCCCCTTCCTGTGCAGGGCTGCCCTGCTGGCCAGGTATAGGTCTCCCTCCTTCCCCAACTCATCTTGAGTAGCACACTGTCTATCAGCTAACCAGATGCTCATGTCCTCAGGCAAAGTGCTAAGGGCTTGTTCCCTTACCACAAGGTCTGCCAGGCCTTCAAAAGTGGTGACCTGACATCTACTCACCCAGCTATGAAAATAAGTGCTCAGTTCAGCAACATATTCACATACATTTTCATCTGTCTTGCATCTATGCTCACAAAACTTTCTCCTATACATTTCAGGTGTTAGCTTAAAACATTCTGACAAGTGTCCTTTTACAGCACTATAATCAAAACAGTCAGTGTCATGCATTTTTGCTAAAGACGTTACAGCTTTACCATGGAGTAAGGGGGTCAGGAACCGTACCCAGAGCCCTTGGTCAACTTCATACTGTTTGAATGAAACTATCAAAATTATCCCCCTCTTTAAACTGGGGAAGAAATTTACTGACATTTTGTGCTTTTGGGGTCCAGTCACTCCCTTTCCCATTATCTCCATGACTCTGGCGAAGAGTCAGCATTTCCCTCTCATGCCTCCTCTGCCGTTCATTTTCCTCAGCTTGTAGACTCCTCATTTTCTCGGCTGCTTCTAATTCCATACTGCCCAGAAACTGTAGTTTTATTGGCCATTTTGGGCTAATTTCTATCTCTTTAATCTTTCTTATATAAAAAATGCATTTGCATGGTTTTTGTGTTTGTAGAAGCTCAGCAGATCCTGTCCAGGTGTCCAGCAGAGACCTACAACGCCAGAGAGAGACAAAAGGAGAGACTTTGAAGTGTTTTAAGTACCATTTTTTTGTTTTTCTTGTTGCTTATTGCTATTTCCACCTAGACACTCGTTTCTGGCATTTACTGCTTCTCAGAATGTTCATTTTACACTGAAATTGCATTTATTTGTGCCTGCACTTTAAAATTCTTTTTTTGTTGTAAATTGTATTTTTAACTGTTACTGGCTTCCCACTCAAATATGACAGCCCAGCCATTACTGCACTATAAAAGTGTTTTTGCATTTGTTTCTACTGTTTTCTTGAAAATAAACAAAAACATCTTGCTATTTTCCTGCCTTACTAAGCTAGAAAAGTCCAGTTTCAGACACCTGCTGATACCTGGACTGTGTTTAAGCTTCTATGTTTGGCCATACCTTACTTGGGCAAAAAGGAAGTTTATTTGTTCACCAGTGAGAGTGGGGAGCTCTGAACAGCCTACCTGCTCTTGGAGGAGTGGTTTCTGCCAAGAAACTGTAGTTTTATTGGACATTTTGGGCTAATTTCTATCCCTTTACTCTTTCTGATATAAAAAAACGCATTTGCGTGGTTTTGCGTGTTGGGCAGCGCCAGTTAGCTAGGGTTAAACTATTCCCGACTCCAGAAAGTCTACTCTTCAGTTTTTCCCTTGAAACTAGACAAACCTTCAACTTTAGCACTCAAACCATTCATTTTACAGCCCAGCACTTGCTTAAAACTCATACCAAGCACTAAACACCACTAGCACTAGCCCCCCTTATACTGTCCAGAAGGACAAGGCTCTCTATTCGTACACACCAGTCAATCAGAAAAAACAGCTCACTCTATCTATTCAGGCATGTCCAAAGGGCAGTTTCCGATGTACTCTCCAGTCCAACTGGTGAATCTGGGCATTTTGAGGTAATGTTACAACTGCCTCATGTACAAAGACAACCCTCTCCTCCTACCACCAAACACTAATATATGCGAGAGATGCATTATACAGCCAGACTGGAGGCAAAGCTCTCTCAACCCAGGGCTGTAACTGACTGTCAAGAGGAGAAAGGTAATACTTGCAACACACTACCAGTCTCATATAGACCTAACAAACCAACACAGGCAAATAACACACATAAATACAAGAAAACATACTCGGAGGCTCTAAATAAAAATCTGCAAAAGCAACAGAGACCTCCAAAGCAGACATCCAAGCAACCTCCACAACCCATCACCAACCATGAAACACATACTTCACATAATCAGTGTGCCACGCAATCACAGCCCTTAAGGCAAAATAACATACCCAACACACTAGTGATAGGCGACTCTATAGTCAGGCACACTGACGTCCCACTAACTAGGCTGGACAAGGAGAAGGTTACAGTTAGCTGCCTGTCGGGCGCTAGGATCCGCCACATAACACAAGCACTCAGGTCACTCCAGAACAAGTACAAATATGACTCTGTCATTGTACATGTTGGTGTGAATGATCTGAGACGTACCTCCCTGGACTACATGAAAAAAGACATGGAAGAGCTCTCTGATCATGTAGCCCAGGCAAGTATGACCCTGACCCTGAGTAGCATCCTACCCTCACCAAGAATGATGCCATAGTATAATGAAAAAAATGATCAACTTCAACAATTGGCTAAGTTTCTGGTGTCATTCAAAGGGGATCCAGTATCTGTCTGCCTGGGATGACATGCTCGACAAGCCACATTGCTTCACAAGAGATGGCTTGCACCTGTCACCCTTAGGCTTTTGAATACTGGCAAAGGCTCTTGCTGCCCCCATAGTGCCTTTTTTAGGCAAGGCTCAAAAGACAAACCCACCACCATAAATAGCACAAGTAACCAAAAACTGAGTGTAATGCTACTCAACGCCAGAAGTCTAAACCTCAAAATGCACGCATTTGAGGTACTCCTCAGTATGGAGAACATCGATATCTGTGCAGTAACAGAAATCTGGTTTAAGGCTCCAGGAAGCACCCCAGCACTACCAGACTATAGCTCATACCATATTTTTCGGCCACAGAACCCGGACAGAAACACAAAAGGCAGGGGTGTATCCATATTCATCAAGGACACTCAAACCTCCAGGTTAGTGGTGCAGCAGGATGCATCAGAGATCATCCAAGTGCAACTAACAATGGGCAAAACTGCAATCCAAATTGTAGCTTGCTACAGATCACCCACCATGACCCAGGACCCCCAGTCCACATTTCTGGAGACAATGGGAAATATGAAGGTCCTACCAAACACCCTAATACTGGGTGATTTCAACTACCCAAACATTAACTGGGAGAACTACTCAAGTACTAACTCCCTTGTCCAACGCTTCCTAGAATTTATAAACTCGAATACCGTGGATCAACTGGTCAACACCCCCACCAGAGGGAACAACATATTGGACCTGGTCATCACCAACATGGGCGACCGGTGTTCCACACCTGATGTCAACCCCTCGCTGGTGAGATCAGACCATAGACTAATAACTCTGGATATTCACATTCCACCCCAACCCCAATCAAGGAACCACCATGAAAAACTTTTCAAAAGCAAACTTCCCATTGTTTAAGACTGAGGTGGAAAGGTTCACAGCCCCCACGCCAATAGACGGTGCTGCCCAAGCTGCTGAAACCTATACAAAGGCACTCTATGATCATCTGCAGGAATGCATGGATCGTGCTATCCAAAGTAAAACCAAGACTCACTATTCCAAGAAAGGGAAACCAGTCTGGTGGACCCCTGCCTTAAACAGGCTCTACAATAGAAGGAAGAAACTAGTACAGAAAAGAGCAAAATCCCTAGAAAGAAAGACATCTCTGATCAGTATCAGCAAGAAACTATGATCCCTCATTAAATCATCCAAGGCTAGCTTTGAAAGAAAAATTGCCAAGGACTCCAAAGATAACCACAAAGCGTTCTTTAGCTATGTCAAGAACCTAAGTGGAAACTCTCAGATCTGCTCTGAGTTGGTGCAGAATGGCACAAAAATACACTGAACTGACTGATATTGCCAACATTTTGACAGA
Source organism: Protopterus annectens (assembly GCF_019279795.1). NCBI lineage: Eukaryota > Metazoa > Chordata > Ceratodontiformes > Protopteridae > Protopterus > Protopterus annectens. The sequence continues at coordinate 1,393,509,910 of NC_056731.1, forward strand.
AAGGTTCAGTGCAAACTTCACACCCCTCTCACCCCCTAAAGGGCCCATAACCATACCAGAAGAATGTAAGGCCCTGGCAATCACCAACATACAGGTTAAAACAGCCCTATCCAAAGCCAAAAACACAGCCTCAATGGGACCAGACGGTGTCCCAGGCTGTCTTACAAGAGCTCCAAAATGAACTAACCCCCCACCTAAACACACTATTCAAACTTAGTCTCTCTACCGGCTACATACCCACAGAGTGGTGCACAGCAACAGTTATCCCACTCTACAAAGGTAGCGCCACAGCGGACCCCAGGAACTATCATCCTATAAGCCTGACTAACCTGGTCTGCAAGGCTATGGAGCGCATCATCATGGAACTCATTAACAGAGACATTGGGAACCTCCATACTTTGGACCCCACCCAGTTTGGCTTTGTTAAGGGCAGATCATGCCTCCTAAACCTGGTGGACTTCTTTGAGACAGTTACCAAGGCATTAGATGTGGGTAAGGCGGTCCACACAACCTACCTAGACCTTGCAAAGGCTTTCGGCACCATTCCCCATTCTGGTATTATAGACAAACTCACCAACCTGAACATTAACCCCTACATCACGAGATGGGTTGCAAACTGGCTCATGGACAGAACCCACACAGTGAGAGTTGCAGACTCTAGGTCCGACTCTAAACCAGTTATAAGTGGCGTCCCCCAGGACTCAGTCCTAGGACCCCTCCTGTTCGGTATATACTTCTCAGAGGTACAGACAAGCACAGGAGGACTTTGACTGACCAAGTTTGCAGACGACTGCAAACTCGAGGCCATAATTGATTCTCCGGCTGATAGAGACACCCTCCAGAAGGGTCTCACTGAGACAGACACCTGGTGTCAAAATCATGGCCTCAAGCTGAATGCCAAAAAGTGCATAGTTATCCCCTTTGGAAAAAACAAAGTACCCATGAACTACCACATAGGTGGCAGTCCCCTAAATACAGAAAAAGTAATAAGGGATCTGGGAACCCAAGTAGATAGCAATCTCTCCTTTGATAATCATATTGCCAAGGTGGATAGAAAATCCTTCTATGTGGCCCAGCTAATCTCAAAAGGGTTCTTCATCCAGAACAAAGGAGGTTATTGTGCCTCTCTAACTCATCACTTATTAGACCCATAATAGAATACAACGCCCCATTTGGGATGTACCTTACAAGACACCTGCAACAGCTGGAAAGACCACAAAAGTACCTCACCAAGAGGATTACTGGCCTCAAACAGATGACCTACGGAGCCCGACTAAAGAAACTCCAGCTGTACTCAGTTGCATATCGATTACTCAGAGGTAATCTCTGCTTGACATACAAGGCCATGTCCAACCCAGAATTGAGGGATATGCTCCACCTAAAAAAAAACAAATCCCTGAGAGCCACATGCTCTAGGGATATAAACCTTACCACAACGATAAATAGGACGTGCTGGAGAGATAGATTCCTGACCCAGAGGCTCCCCATGCTTTTGAACAAGATTTCAATATACATCAAGCAAAGCCCCTCACTAGCACTCTTCAAGAAAAACCTTGATGGGTGGATAGGAAACAGAAAATATACCCTGGGAATCACTGCAGTGGCTCTGCTGGACAGAGCAGCAGGGAACTAATGGCTCTAGTGGTCAGAGGCACAGGGAACTAATCCAAGGGGGTGGCAAAAACCAACACACTCTGGCTAGGCTTATAAATGCCCTTGGGCAGATAGCCTAGTACTTACCTACGAATCTATATGCCTGGCCTCCAACTCAAGTCTCTTTAGCTCCAGCTGGATTTTTAAGTCCACTGCAGAAAGGTTGAGCTGTCCATTCTCCGAGTATGTTGTATCTCCACTGTCAGCCTGATTGTCCTCCAGGCTATTGTTTTCTGATGCAGCTTTAACCAAGGCTGCAATAAGGTCTGCCTTAGTCAGGTTTCGATGCACCAGTCCCCTAGCCTGACACATTTCCGCCAGCTGGCTCCTTGTCAGCTTTCCATATTCTTCTGCTGATATGCTGCCTGCTCACCCTGACTAACACTAAGCTAACAAAAGAAATAAAACAATTTTGATCTAAACTCTGAGTATACACTGTGTGGCTGTTTTACAGTACAAAACACTTTTAGAGATCACTGTACACAAGCTACAGGAATTTGGTCTACCCACACCACTACAAGCCAATTAGTGTGTGAAGTACATCTCACCACTGCCAAAAACTTGTGATGACTGTGACCTGGCTCAGCAATCAAGGAGCCTCAATCCTCACCACTAACACCAGGGAGATCATCTCATAGAAGAGGAAAGGATAACTAATACACACAGTAAAGTGCAATTTCCCTTAAGTGCACACAGAGATCACAGTCAGTCTGGGGCTGGTTGCGCCCTTGCTCACCAGGTCCCCAGTAAGACTCCCCACTGGCACAGCTATAGGGTCCAGGTCTCAGCAAAGCTGGGCAAGCTAAAACCTCCAGTACCCTCTCTGCCCAACCAGTGCTTCGCGTCCCTGCCCAAGTAGCTGACACAACACACACGCACTTTAAGATAAGTATTTATACAGCTTCACAGACACTCCTGGGAAAGGCTGACACAGATTCTCCAGCTGTGCCCCTTTACCCAGACTATGCGGTAGTAATCCCTGCCACCACCCAGCTAATAATATCAGCTACTAAAAGGCCCTTAAAAGGGTGTCCAATTATTACTGTGCAATATTATTATCCAGTGGTAATGTAACTATACAGTCTAAGGCTTATTAGAGTGGCCTATTACAATAAACTCTATAAATATGCAATGTACTCTAGAGCTTATCTCTACACAAACCAGCCACAGATAAAGGTTTTTAAAATATTTAATAATAAATAATTAAAACACAAGACAATACTACTACACCACAGAGATATCTAAGAGTTCAAAGATCACACAGAAACTTAAAACAATACAGTAGGACAGATCTGATGTCAAAGAAAAATACCTAATTAATCTTTACTAGCTTTAACTATTTCTACAAAAAATCATAGTGCTAGAAACTTACATGTGAGCTTAGGCAGAGTGCTGAGTTAGATAGCCAAGATCAAAATGCTTCCAGTCTCTTGTGAGAAAACAGCATTTAAACATTACCAACAAACATGTCTGCTGGGTCCCTCTCAAATTACATCATGTTGACACATAGGTTTTCCCAGTCAAACAAACTGTATTATTTAGCAATCTAACACCTGCACAGAAACTTACAACAATACAAGACATTTCACATGTATACTCTAACAGAAACTAGAGCAGTAAAGCACCATCCGCATGTAAATTCTGGTCATAAACTTTAGCCTTAAAACAATGGGCATGAAACTTTCATCCACACTCACTGGAGCTGAATTCTAACATGAAAGGGTCACAACATGCTTCACTGGGCCAGTAGAGTGCAATGTCACATATTTTGCAGTTCCACATTTCACAGTATTCTTATACACACAAGAAAACATGCCTGTATTTTTACATTTATTTACAAATGCCAGAATTATATATCAAATTCTATTTGACTAGGCTGGCAGCCTTCGCCCATCTCTCCCCAAGCGTCACACCTTCTTCGTTATTTTTCCACAACATGAAAGACTTATGGGTCTATATCACTCTGAATTTGTTCATAGGTTCATAGGTTCATAGGTGTTTACTAGGCTAATGAGCACAAAGGCCTTTTTAAGCCTAGCCATGCATCCCAAATCTCTGACAAGTTCTGATCCCTTGATAAGTGTAAGGATGGGCCTAGGAGATGAACCATTTACAGGTTACCTGTGTCCATTAGAGACATAGGTGCCAAACTAGGAATGAATTTCCAGTTTCCCATCCATTTATCCAAGTTGCACATGAATTGGGTTAGGGAGGAACTCTGCTTCACATGGATGGGGAGCCTGTTCTATAGATGGTGCAGTCTCTGGGATACATACCTATCTCTCCAACAGGTCCTATTTATATCACAGGCAAGGTTTAAGTCTTTAGAATGGGTAATTCTGGTGCTGTTTGTTTTGTGGATATACAGGAGGTCCATCAGAGTAGGATCTGACAATGCTCTGTACGTCAGGCATAGATCTCCCCTCAAAAGCCTATAGGAGACAGAATACAGGGATAGGGCCTTGAGGCAGTCTGAAATATCAGGGCATCTCAGGATTAGAACCCTGCACACCATCACACAAGCTACCTGCCTTAATCCTTTGAACCACAGGACCTGCTTTGTCCTACTCCCTTTCCCTTAAAGCAGATTTAATAAGCGCATGTTTCCAATCTTGAAGAATCTCCCCTTATTTATATGACCTAGTGAATAATAAATATAATGGTACCATAACTTTTTGCTGAAGTGTTCTCAGGTCATTGCTACTAATTCTGTCTCCTCCCTGCGCTTTGTTTGGCTCCAGTTTGCACAGTTCTTTTTCAATATAACAATTTGATTCCAGTATCTGGGGTTACTCGGATGTCACTAGGGCAACTTATCACACCTTTTGTGGAGCCAAACTGTTTTGCATAAGATTTTGTAAATATATCTACAATCTGTTGTGTCTGAGAATAAATTTTAGAATCTGCACACAATTTATCAATTTGTGTGTCTTTACTCCTCCCACATCTTATGTATCTATAAAAAAAGTTTTCTATTATGCTTAATATCTTAATCTATTTGTCCAGATGGTTTGTTTCAGTTTTCAAAGTTGTCGTTGAACCGCTGTTCCATTTCTTATATTTTTTGTCTCTCACCTTAATCAAGTATCTTGTTCTTATGGAACTATATCCCCCTGATGTTATACGCCTAGATCCTGCTGTTAAACTTTTTTTTTTTTTTTTTTTGCACTCAATTTTTCTTTCAAAACTTTCCGCATTCCATCTGCAGTTTTTCCACTGAACACCTCACTCCAGTTAGTTTTACACAATGACTGTTTTGCTTCCATATAATCTGTAATTAACCTTTTGTACACTGGTTTAGATTTAAGTTTGGCAGAGTTATCTAGCAAAAAATTAACCTTTATAACCCCATGATCACTGCACATCAACAATGGTAAAACTTGATTTAAAGTAACAGTAATTTCTTTAGAAACACAAACAATGTCTAGTATGCTCCGTTCCCTGGTAAGTTTTTTTACAGTCTGAAGCAATTGTTCCTGAATATATCTTGTGAATAATTTCCTTACTAACATTGATTAATCAATATTATTCCAGTCTGTTTCTGGTAAATTTAAGTCCCCATCTAATATTATTCTTTCCTCCTGTGTTCATGCAAGAAATGGATGAATTCCTCTAGGTCATCTCCACTTGAATTTGGTGGTCTATACACTCCAACAATTGTTATATGTTCCAAGGTTGTCTTTATTGTCAGAGTTACATAGTCTATAGTACTGATTTTATCACTGAACATGTGATGATGACAGGTCTCATAACTATCTTTAATCCCTATCATAACACTTCCACCTGATTTTTTTTTTGTTAGAATGCCTGTTACAGTAAAAATGTTTATACCCTGACAGAACTGGTTTCCAGTCATTAACCATGTTTCACAAGCAATAACAACATCAATCTTGTGCAAACATAGCAAATTTTCCAATAAAAAAACTTTATTATTAATGCTCCTAGCATTAACAACCATCAGAGATGCATCAAATGTTGCTATCTGCAAATTTTCGACCAGGCAAAAATCTTGCCTAGTGTTTGTCAAATATTGCAAAATATCTGTTGCAAAAAGCATCTTCCCCTGATCCTAACAAATGTACGCCATCCTGCCTGAACGTGTGTGCCCAAAACTAAGCTTAAATGCTCGACTCTACCCATTTCAATTTATTAAAACAGGATATTTTTCTCATGTACATATTTACCCAAAAAAATCTTCATTCACAGTGACCTGACTATCCTTTCTATAGGTGATTTGTGAAAAATACGTCCTAACACCAGTAGAAGCTATACTGTCTAAAAGGGCTGTAAGTTCCCTACTAACAGTCAGACAATCCTTGCGGATGACATCATTTGTACCGGCATGAATAAAAAATGGATCCGTACTTCCTTACATTAAGGTGTTCCAAGGCTTGTCTCACATCTTCTATTTTTGCTCCTGGCAAGCGTAACACTATTTAATGCTCATTATCTTGTCTGCAAATGTAAGTATCACTTCTTAAAATAACTGAATTTCCAATTACAAGAATATCTTTGCTGGCCAGCTCTAAAGAATCTTCAGCTTCTAATACAGTAAAATCTGCTCTATCAATTGTCATGAAGCATAGATCTTCATCACCATTAGTCTTATTAATCCCACTGTTTTCATTGTATATTAAATTCTCATCCAGCTGGTGTTGTAAATCCACAGTTTGAGCCATGTAGTCAACACCTGTCTTTCTCTTCTTTCTTCTTACAGTAGTGTTCTTCAATCCTTCCACGTTCAGTTTTGATTTATTCCTTTTCACCTGTTCCTTCTCTCTTTTTTCTACCTTCTGTTTTGGAAAAATTATGCATTATTCTGTAGACTGAAGGTTTTCTGATAGAAAAATATTATTATTCCCTGTAACCAGTATGATACATAACAAAGCAGTGTCCTTTTTACTATGTATTCTCTTTCCTTTACAGTCATTAATCAGTTTCTTTTTCTTCCTTGTTATTTGTTGTGAACTTCTTCCTTTCTTTCTTTTTTTTGTTTCCTTCCAAACAAACCAGATCCTTGGATTGCTGAATACTTGCATCCAGAATTCCAAAGTTGTCAGGGGCATCATTTTGTTTCATAGTGGTTGAATGATCATGCAGAAAATAGATGAATCATTTCCTAAATCTGTTCTATGTGTTCTATGCCTGACGTTATTTAATTCATCAGTCCAGTCATTAATATATGAAACAACAGCTCTCCAAACCATGCCAATTGCACAAGTGCAATCATCATCATTAAGTCTAGATTTACTTCTAACAATGGAAAGCAAATCATCCAATTTTTGACGTGAGGAACACAGATCACCAGTATTATCAGCTGTTACCTTTAAATATGCATAGCATTTATTGCACTGTAGAAGATATTTGTGCATTAGCAAATCGTTGATTGCATACTCATTAAGGAATTCATATTCAGCTTCAAATTAATAAAATATTATAAAAGAAAAGAATAACCAAAATCAGTAATCAAAGAATTCAAAGAGAACTTAAATCAACTTCTATGACAAAAATCACTCAAACAATATACAACTAAATACTAAAGTAAGTACAGTAAAGTTGTTCTGACCATACAAGTTCTGCAAGCCAGACAAAAGCTGTAATTCCTTTATGTTGCAAGCAGTTGCACTTCTTTTTAACAGTAAACTTCAATAAATCACAAACCAAGGTAGGATTGTTTCGATATGCATATGGCACTCCCCTGAATGTTATGCATGCAGCACCAATGTGGAGAAATCCCACCACAGTGATCCTACAAAATGTATAGACTCACTGAAATCATACATCACACAGAACAATGTAAGCCTTTTAGGGTCAGAGGTCTAGTAGTTGTTCTCTCTATGCCAGTGTAAAAAGCATTTTTAGTATATTAAGTGTTTTGTTGATATATCCATACATGCAAAAAATACTAAAGCATTTATGTACTGTATTATCCAATAAAATACATTTTAATTTAACTAGTTTTCATATAGTCTTGCCAAGCGTATTTCTGGATGGTTCATCCCATACCCAGCACACATCTGAAAAGAAGCCACTACAAGCTCTATAGACTGATTAGTTAAACATGATCCCTTCAAACTGTTCCATACCTCTAAAACATTTTTTGAGGCCTGCTATAATCACACGTGTCTTCTGCTGCATACTTATCCTGTTTCCTGCTTGTGCTTTTCTCTGTCATACTCTCCTTGTGTTTGTTCTTATATTTTCCCATCTGCAAATCAATCATTCAAACACAGAAAGGATTAAACTCTGAGACTGTCAATGCAGAAGGAAGAAGACAAAAATATGTACATCTGCAATTGGGTATACACACTATTAAAGTAAGTCTTTGAGTAGATCTAACTAGGAATGGAAAACATCTCTTACTCATCTGCATCAGTGACTTTCTCAGCAAGCATCCTTCCCGTTACGTGGACCAATACCAATCCAGCACTGTAACAAACAATACACAAGAGTCTGAGCCATCTACAAAAGCAGTCTTTGGAGTGCACCATCTTCAGTCTTAACAAGACTCTACTGAATTATTACATCAGTATCTCATATTACATCAAAAACAAACACACCTCAAGGCTGGTCGAACAGTATGATGCACTTGCACTTCTCTTCATCCAGATTACTATAGGCAGAGATCCATGCCATATCCTTGCAAGTTATAGATCCCCGCTATGTCTCAGGAAAACCATAAAACACATTTAACTGTCTGGAGACACCCACCATTGAACCAAATACAATATTTATGAGCAACTTTAACTACTAAACTATAAACTGGGATTCATGTATGACCACAAAACTGAAGGCCCAAAAACTCCTGGAATTTGTAAACACAAACAACCTGGAAAAGGTGTTCCATATGGCCACTAGTGCAAGCATACTGGATATGATCCTCAGTGACATGGGGGGATGTGCTGCACCATCCCTTGTGCATTGTCCTCTCTGGTATGGTCAGATCATAAAACTGTCTCCTTTGAAATAAAAATAAAACCTGGGACCCTAGTTAATCATAGAACATTTAGGAACTATTCTGCAGTCTAACAATATATATATATATATATATATATATATACACACACACAGAGACCATCAAAATCCCAATGACCCCTTCAGTAGTTTGTCCATGTATGCACAAGCACTTTAATGACACCACAACAAATCATTTCCCCCAACAAACCTTCAGTAGTTTGAACATTTATGCACATACACACACACACACACACACACACACACACACACACACACACACACACACACACACACACACACACTTAAATGATGCCAAAAGGAAACATTTTCACCAAAGACCCCTTTAGTAATTTGTCCATGCATGCACAAGTGCTTAAGTGACACCAAAATGAAAGATTTATCTCTAGCACCCATTCAGTAGTTTATCCATGTATGCAAAAGAACTTCACTAACATCAGAATTAAACATTTCCCTCACAGAGCCATTCAGTAGTCTGTCCATTTACACAGATACTTAAATGACATAAAAATTAAACATTTCCACCAAAGACCCCTTCAGTAGTTTGCCCATGCATGTACAAGTGTTTAAATGGCACCAACATTAAAGATTTACCCCAATGACCTATTCAGCAGTATATCCATGTATGCAAAAGCACTTAATTGACACAAATGTGAAAATTTCCTACAAAGACCCTTTCAGTACTTTTTCCCATGTATGCACAAGCACTTCACTGACACCAAAATGAAATATTTCCCCAAATGATCCCTTCAGTAGTTTGTTCATTTACACAGATCTTAAATGACATAAAAATGAAATATTTCCCCCAACAACCCCTTAGGTAGTTTGCCCATGTATCCACAAGCACTTAAATGACACCAAAATGAAACATTTCTCCCAAAACCCCATTTATTACCATGTCTGTGTATGCACAGCACTTCACTGACATAAAAATGAATCACTTCACCCAGTGATTTCTTCAGTGGTATGTCCATGCATGCACAACAACAAAAATAAATATTCCCCCAATAACCCCTTCATTAGTATGAGCATGAATGCAAAAGCACTTCAATGACACCAAAATTAAAGATTTACCCTAACAACCCCTTCAGTAATCTGTCCATGCATGCAAAAGCACTTCAATGACACTAAAATTAAAGATTTGTCCAATGACCCCTTCAGTAGTTTGCCCAGTTATGCACAAGCCCTTCACTGACATGAAAATTAATAATTTCCCCAGTGATCTCTTCAGTGGTATGTCCACGTATGCACAAACACAAAAAGAAACATTTCCCCCCATGGCCCCTTCATTAGTATGTCTGTGTATGTACAAGCACTTCATTGACATGAAAATGAAACATTTCCTCCAAAGACATCTCCAGTAGTTTGTCCATATATGCAAAGGCACTTCATTATCACCAAAATAAAGCATTTCCCTCAACAACCCAGTCAGTAGTACACTTAAATGACATCAAAATGAAATTTCACCCAAAGACCAATTCATTAGTATGTCCATGAATGCACAAGCACTTCAGAGACAGAAAAATAAAACATTTACTTCAATGACCCCCCCCAGCAGTTTGCCCATGTATGCACAAGCACTTAAATGACAACAACATGAAACATTTCCCCTTGATCCCTTCAGTGATATGCCCATGTATGCCAACAAAAAATGAAACAAAACCTTTCCCCCACTGATCCTTCAGCAGTTTGTGTATGTATGCACAAGCACTGCACTGACATCAAAATGAAACACTTCCCCCAGCAACCCCACCAGTCATTTTCCTATATATGTATTATCACCCAATTGACACTAGAATGAAGCATTCCCCCATTGACCCTCCAGCAGTTTTTGTAGGAATTCGCATCGACTCAAATGACACCAAAATTAACCATTTCCCCCAAAGATCCTTCCAGTAGTTTTTTCCATAAATGCACAAACACTCAAATGACACTAAAATGAAACATTTCACTCAACGACCCTTTCAGTAATTTGTCCATGTATGCACAAGCACTTCACTGACACCAACATAAAATATTTTCCGCGACAGCGCATCCAGTAATTTGCCTATGTATACATAATCACTCAATTGACATCAAAATGAAGCATTCCCCCAATGCCCCCTCCAGTAGTTTGCCCATGTAGCTACAATCACTCTGCTTATGCCAAAATGAAATATTTCCCCCAACAACCCTCCCAGTACTTTTCTCATGTAAGTATAAACACACAAATGACACCAAAATGAAATACTTTCCTCAGTCTGGTAGTTTGCCCATGTAATAACAACCACTGAATTCACAGATTCTAGAACAGAAGTTGCCATTAGAAAAGGAATAATTAGTAGACCATATAAAATACCCTATGATAGCTATAAGAATCAGAGTAGGTTAGAAAGGATTACGAAGAGAGACTGGATAAGCAATTCACAAAGAAACAATAGGAAGATATATGTATGCCTCTCAAATATGCAACAAAATCTAGAAGATTTAGAATTTCTGCTTGGAAATGTTTGCATAGATATTTTTATACCCCAAGTTGACTCCAGAGAATTTTCCCTCAGGTAGACAGCAAATGTTGGAGGTGTGGTGAAAAAGAAAGGTAATTGGGAACATATTTTCTGGGAGTGTGATGAGTTGGTGGACTTTAAGGATTCCCTGCGGGATGCACTGTCGGAGATGCTGGGTAGGCAGATTTGTGTGACAAGAGAGATGATTTTTCTGAGCTATGATACAGAATCAGAATTGCCTAGACATGCTAAGGCACTGCTATATCTAATTATAGTGGCTTCCCAAAAACCAATTACTAAAAAAATGGAAATCAAAATCTAAACCATCTGTACTAGAAATAGTGACTATAGTGAAAGAGATAAAACAACAGGAACTGAGATCTTTAGAAAAGGGTAGGAGCAAACTACATAGAAAAAATGGGAATTGTGGGAACAATACATACAGGGGATGAATGAGGGTTTAAAAGAAGGCAGGACTTAAATGAACTATGTAATGTTTGACTGAAAATGATTGGGTACATTATAAGTGATGTATAATGTTTGCAATTGGGAGTGTGTCAGTATGGTTTATGATGTAAAATGCTTGCAACTAGGATTGTGTTGGTGTGGTTTGTTTTCATTTATATAAATGTATGATTGTCTGTGTCATAAGTGATGGTTTAATAAAGATGTTTCTTGTTTTAAAAGGGGGAGGTTGAATAATTTATGTAATGTTGCTTACGTTATATAATACATATAGAACTATACGTAAAGTATAATTTTTGTAAACTTGAACTTGTTAATACAGTTTGATTACTTTTATATAAATGTAAATTTGTCTATGTCACAAGTGATAATTCAATAAAGGTGTTAAGAAAATTAAAACATTCCCCCACAGACCCTTCCAGTAGTTCCTACATATGCACAAGTACTCAAATTACACCATTAAACCTTTCCCCAGCAACCCCTCCAGTAGTTTGTCCATGTATGCACATGCATTTAAGCTATACCAAAATGAAACCTATCCCCAACAACCCCATCCAGTAGTTTGCCCATGTATGCACACACACTTAAATGACACCAAAATGAAACATTTCCCCCAAATACGTCATTCAGTAGTTTGTTCATTTATGCACAATCACTTCACTGACATCAAAATGAATAATTTCTTCCAGTGATCCCTTCAGTAGTATGTCAACATATGCCCAAATACAAAAATGAAACATTTCCCCCAATGACCTTTCCAGTAGTTTTCCCACATATGGAAAACCACTCAAATGACACCAAAATTAACCCTTTCTCCAATGAGCCTTCCAGTAGTTTGTCCATGTATGCACAAGCAGTCAAATGACACCAAAATTAACCATTTCTCCAACAACCCCTCCAGTAGTTTGTTCATGTATGCACAATCAACTGACACCAAAATGAAAAATTTCCCCAAAGCCTTCCAGTAGTTTTCCCACATATGCACACCCTCTCAAATTATACCTAACTGAAACCTTTCCCCAATGACCCCTCCAGTAGTTTGTCTATGTAAGCACAATTACTCAATTGCCATCAAAATTAAACCTTTCCCCATGATCATTCCAGTAGTTTTTTCATATATGCCCAAGCACTTAAATGACACCAACATGAAACTTTCCCCCAATGACCCCCTTCAGCAGTATGTCCATGTATATACAAGCACTTCACTGTCACTAAAATGAATAATTTATACAACAGAGACTAAGACTAATATCTGCAGAAACACTGTTGCCTTATTCACATATATGATGATGTAACTGCCGTCCCTTTATGCTTGCCTGAGCTATAGAATTCAAACATCAATCACATAGTATGGAAGGAGAAATAAAAAGATGCAACAGACACTAATATCTGTACAAACCACTGCTGCCCTTTTAAAATATATACTGTGCAGTTGCTTTTCCTTAATGTTTGACCTTGCAATCAGAATGCCAGATAAACAACAGATATAGTTGGAAAGGTACTAAGAGATGCAAGAGTGATATTTGTAGCAGTGTTGCTCAGTCCTGCAAAACTTAGGAAACCCAATTCAAAAATAAGCTCCCTGTTCAGCAGATGCAATTAAGAGGACATTCCAGCACTGAAATATGTATTTTTAAGCACCATGTGGGCTGTAAACAAACCTAAGAATTGCTGACATCACATTGTGGGTGGCTCTGTTTATGTCTGGAAGCTGTAATGTCAGCATCTAAGTGGGTAATCCAGAAAAAAATATTTTAAGTTGTAGCTATGATATGACCAAAACAGCAATAATAGCTGCTGTTTTCCATTCATGGGATGAAGACTTCCTTCCACGCTGTTACTGTACACTGCATTAATGAGGAAGGTGCTGAAAACAGTCAGAATTAGTGCTACTAAATGCTATGTAGGCATTTTTCATGATGGAGATCAACAGATAAGGGTAAGAAATGATTATAATGAAAATATTTGTACCAGAGGGTATTGTTCTCCTTTAACCTTCCTGATAGAAACAATTGTGCCAAATTGACAGCTGCAGACACATGCATTAAATAAACTAAAATGAAGACTATCCATGCTAAAGTGCATATTTCTCCCTCTGCTCCTACTTACACTAATTGCTCTCTGTTCTTTTCTTATTTTTATCCCCTCCCAGATTTTAAAAACAACATACATTCTTTCAGAAAACTAACTTTTAGCCTTAATGAAAAAATGCAGTGGCTCTCTTTAAATAAAACTAAATTATACATTGTTATATCTAGTAAATGCATTAAAGTATATAATAACTAGAAAAGCTGCTATTTCTTATTCACTTCCAATAACTTCAGACTTTATTTTTTTACTGAGCTGCTTGTCCTTGTACCTTTTAATTTTTTGTTTCTCTCAATAAACAATGTTCAGACCTCTCAGTTTATTGTCTTCACCTTTAGTTGGCTTGTTTCCATGGAAACACAAGAACATAATGTACTTTTCTACTAACACTGAACATTTGTTTGCTAAAGGAAAAATATTCATAGCATTGTGGTCTCTCATTTAAAATAACACACTTGCTTAAACAAAAAAAAATTTCATTAGATTAAGTCAAGAGCATTAATCCAGACATTTTCCAATGCAAAAATCAAAGAAAACATTTCAGCGTTACATATATTATATTCAGAACATTTTATACCCCATCCCCCATCCCAGCAACCCAAGATTACAGCTCATTAACTCAAATCTGCTTTTTTTTCTCGTCTTTTTTTTCTTTTTTATATTGTAATGCCTACATTTCTTAAACCAAAAAAGAAAAAGAAAAAGTATTTGTTATGTTATACTGTTACGAACAGATTTTTTTCTTACAGATATTTTATCTTTTTTCATCATAGTGTGCTTCCAAATATCACCGACATGAAGTGGGGCACATGTCTGTCAGTCTCCCCACAAGTTTAACAAAGTTAACAAAAATCCAATCTTTCTCAGCCTTTTTTTTGTAAAACTATATTTCACATATGTGATTGATGCTTTATAGTCTGGATTTTATTCACTAATTTCAGTGTTGCTGGTCTTCTTTCTGTTCACCTCCATCTCCCAAACCCACAGTCCAGTTCAAATCCAGGGTACTCCCAATTCTTCTATTCAACTCCTGTGCTTTTTTCTGTATTTCAAGCATTTTTCTTTGGAGCATTGGAACAGGTTTCACTGGAAAAGTCTGTGAGTTTTTTATCAGAAGAATGAGAAGAGTCCCCTTCTGTTTGATAACTCACTTTTCATTAGACAAACTGTTGTATTTTCTCCTTAGCCTGTTCTGCATCAGAAACTAACTTTGATCCTCCAGGAAAAAAATATTCTGAAGACAGCTGGTTATAGCAGAATGAGTCTCACACCTTCCTCTTGACATTCCCTGATAGGTGGTAAACATTTACTTCTCTTCTGTCTTTGGTACAGGGAATAATCATTTTCCACAAACACTCTATGGTCTCTAATTTTTAATATTTTGCCCTTCCACCACAGTTTTGTCAGGGCCAACTGTTTTTGCTGGTATGCTTGCATCTTTACTAATACAGCCCTTGGCTGTTTTGTCATGGCCAGATTTGTAGCATATACATAATGTGCCCAATCAATTAACAAATCTTGCTGTTGAATGCCAGTGCAGTTGCTTATTTGTGCTTCTATAAAATAAATACAGTCTACTCCTTCCACTTTTTCTGATACAGCAGAAAATCTCATGTTTTTTCTGTGTGCTTAGTTCTTTAATTCTACCATTTTTTGAAACAGCTCTTCTTCAGTGATGTCATAATCAGCCAGCCTTTTCTTCATTTCAACCTCTGATTTCTTTCAGTTTTAACAGTTCATCTGAATAGCTGTTTAAAGCTTCCTCCACTTTTTCCAGCTTTTTGTTACCTTAGTTGATATACTTCTTCAATATTTTATTAATTTTAATCATCTCTGAGCACATTTGACTTATTTTTCATCTAAATTACTGGACACTAGCTCTTGTTTCAAAGCTGGAGCTTAAACTGCTTTTTGCTGAACAGCTGCAGGATTCTTCCCAGTCAGTGTGTCTCTCAAGTATAATTACTGGCCCTTATCTATCAGTTATTTTTTCATACAAGGAGACTTGAAATTAAGCTGTTGATCAATGTGCAGCCATCTTGGAAAGCCTGAATCATAGTTCAATTTGGTAAACAAAATGGTTTAACTTATGGTATAGGAGATGTACCTCTCCAATTAGGCACTGCTGTAAGGAATCTGGGTACTCTAGTTGATAATTCCCTATCATTTGACCATTATGTCTCCACAGTAGATCAGAAAGCATTTTATATGGCCCATCTAAGTTCCAAAAGCATCTCCACTAGATCCAAAGAAGTCTTAAGTCCTCTTTACTCATATCTTATCAGACCCATTACTGAATATAATGCACCTTTTGGCATGTATTTATCTAAACATATCACACTACTTGGCAGACCTCAGAGACTCATAGCTAAAATATCAGTGGCCTTAAAAATCTTAGTTACCAGGAGAGACTGTCAGCCTACATGGAGCTCTATGCCTAGTGTTTAGTGCTATGAAGGATCCAACCCTATTTGACATATTCCTTCACAGAACTAATGGTACATTAAATACTCAGTTAAAAGAACTAAACCTTTATCAGCAGATAAATAAGATATGTTGGTGTAATAGATTCATATCCCAACATATCCCTAACTTATAGAACAGACTTCCACTACATGTCAAGCAGAGTAGCACCCTTGTCACCTTCAAGGTAACCCTAGATAATTGGATGGGCTGTGGCAAATTCTCTCCAGGTCTATCTTGCCCACCTTGAGGTGGGAGGGAAATTTTGAAAATAGTTTTTGGCTAGGCTTAAAATGGCCTGTAGACTGATTGTCTAGTATTTACCTATGAAGCTATGAACCTATAAGACACATAGTAACACTACCTGTAACACAACAGGTTGATGACCATAAGGCACACATACACAAATACATACACACACACACACACAAACACGTGCATGCGCGCACATACACACACACACACACAGACTCACTCTTGCACTGCATTCATAACTACAGGCAAACTGGACAAATGCTAGTTCACCATATAAAGAAAGGGAAAACATGCAGATGCCATACAGAATGAAATACAGCCAAGAACCAACCTGATATTCAAATGCTGTGAGATGGCAATGCCATTCATTGCAATACTATGCCAGTGATCAGTTGATTTCACAGATATTCTCTCCCAACTATCATTGTGTATAATCCTGATACAGGACTGTGAAAGAAAGTGAAATAAATTCTGGCTGGATTGTTTTTACATGCATGCATAAATGTATAAGCCATAGTTTTTTTTACACTGATTTCAGCAAATACTATATTTTGTGTAACACTGCTTCTGCTAAGATAGATCAGTGACTGTAACTGTGATCAAACACTACAATTATAAATCACCTTTACATATAGACATCTGACCCTATCTATTACAACCCCTTTATGGACTATGTGTACCTCAGATGTCTGACTATCACTTAAAAATAATGGCCATGGTATAATATTCTAACTTGTATCATACAAATGCACACTAGTCCTACAGAGTCAGATTAATGGCATACTGGACCATGGTTGCAGGTTCAGTCAGTTTCATTCACAGATAGCCAGCGTAGTCAGCAATTATAGCCACTTTTTGATTGTATGCACCTCAGATGTCTGAGCTAAAATATAATGGCCACAATAATATATTTCAAATGTCTCACAAAAGCAGTAACCGCAGTAATGTATTCTGACTTATTTCACACAAATACACATTAGTTCTGCAAAACCAGAATAATGACTGCTTAGCTTGAGCAAACAGCAAGGTGATTCATTTTCATCCAAAAAGATGCTGCTTTGATTACCACTAATCATAGCCACTGTGTTAACTGTGTACATCTCAGATGGCTGATTGCAATAACATAAAAAATTGCCACAGTAATTTGTTTCAACTCTGTTTCACACAAAGCAGAAATAAAGTATTTAACTTGTTTCATACAAATTAATGTTAGTCATGAACAGCAATCCTCTACAGCCCATGATAACAGCTTCCCTGACAGATAAAAAAATATCTAGTACAAAACAGACTGGGACTGGGTAGTGGTCACTAAAAGAAGGTGGGAGAATGTCAACATTATGGATTTTTATGGCTTATTAGTAAGAAAAAACAGCCAGGGCTGTCTGTCACAGAAGAAACTTGAATTAGTTGACTTTTCAATAGTCAAAGCGAGTGCATGATCTGCTATGAAATTTGCATGCTCTCTGGAGGGTCTCAGCAAGTTAACATTAAAGTTAGCTATGAGCAGCATATTTTAATGCAAAATATTGGGAATGCTCATTCAACAGATTTTCAAAAGTGGTGGCATTAGCATATATAGACATATGATTGATATGATAGATTTCATCTTGCTTTTCTGTGCAGCAATCCTCACTGTTTTTCCAGTCATATAATCATATGCTGAACTGCTGTACTACAAATGTAGTTATGCAGTCTCATGCAAAGAGTTAACATTCCACTCAAGAACATTTCTCCTGTTTACTCTGACCTGCTCAAACAGTGCATAGTTTCATCTGCAAGGTGTCACTCCTCATGAATATCCTCTAGTGGGATATAAATTTCTAATGGCATAACTCAGAACTGTCAAAGCTGATTCTTTAGACAAAATATTCATTACATACTTTTTTAGGCTAAGCTTAAATTTGTATGATCTTGTCTATTTTAAAACTTAGCTTCTACTTACTTCAGGTTTTCTTGTTGTGGATCACTGCCTAACTGCTCAACTCATTTTAAAACTTTTCTTTTAAATAAAAAGGAATCAGATCTGTTACTGAAATACAAAGAGGCCAAATTCACTGTTCCTCACTGTTCCACCAGTCTCATGAGGTTAATATACAGAATACTTAATATGAGGCCATCAGTTCTGCATTATCAGTCTATGTTGTTGCCTAACTGCTAGCAGTCTCAGTAGATTAGCTCAAGAAGTAAGCAAATAAGCAACAATGGCAAAGTAATATCCCCATTACATCCTTACATTGATTGTTTTGTATAGCATATGGATAGCTGCTGATTTTTAATCTTACAATTAGAAATGGAGAATAGAGTTGTAAAAATCTACAGAAGCTTCTCATTACCCTAACCTGAACCATCAATGGAAATGTAATCACCACAAAGAACAAGAGGGGCAATACCCAATCACCACAAAGAACAAGAGGGGCAATACCCAATCACCACAAAGAACAATACGGGCAATACCCAGTTCTTACAAACAGTTCCCAGGATGTGATAAAAAGTCAAAATAAGCAGTGAGCGGGACAAATATGAAACCTACAATAAAAGTAATATCTCCAATAGTTTTAACAAAAAAATTCTCCCTTCAGTATCTGCAGCCTTCCCAACCACTTTAAATTTAGAATGGTACAGTATTATTGCTATACACAAGATTTTTGTATTAGATAATTTTATAATGTATATGTATGTATACTGCGGTAGTGGTGCTGCGGTAGCGTTGTCGCCTCACAGTTAGACGTTGCCCGTTCGATTCTCAGTTAGAGCGTCTTCTGTGTGGTGACATGCGTGAACGGGCGTTCCTTCATTGAAAGTTGTGTGTTAGGCCCGGCAAGCCAGCACGTAAAACTCTACTGCCAATCATTAGCAGACCGGAGTTCCGCTGTGGCGACCCCTAACCGGGAAAAGCCGAAAGACACAAAATAATGTATATGTATGTGTGTGTATGTGTATGTGTGTGCGTGTGTGCGCACATGTGCATGTGTGTGTGTGTGTCCATACATACATACATACACACACACACACACACACACACACACACACACACATTACTTTCCATGCTTTGGAAAGTGTTGTATGTTTACCTTGAGCTAACTATGGTTCTTTGAGATATACTTTAACTTCTCAAAATTCTCCTGATGATAGAATGATTCAACACGTTTATATTAAACAGTCAATTTTTATCATTACAGGTTAATTTCTTGAGACCTTGTCAACAAGAGAGATCCATCTACCCATGTGTAGATAAACCTACCTGTTTTAACACTTTTTAAGGATCTGATGAAGCGTAGACTCAGGAACATGATGTACCACATGGTGTGTAAATGGAAACTGTGTACCCTTATGTCACTGCTCACAAACATAGTTCCTGTTTATGACTATTTTACATATATAACTGTGTCTTTGTATAAGAGATGCTTTTTATGTGCATGGAATAATAATGTTTTCTCTTTATGTCCATCAGCTGAAAGTGCAATTAGTCAAATTCTGACAAGTGTTCTTACCCGATTTACACATTCAAATAAATCTATAAACTCTCACAAAGAAGCTGACATTAGATCACTATTTGTTGACTTACTTTGCTTTGTATTAGCTATAAGAGATTAAAAGGAAACAAAAAATAGTCACGTTACAAACATTAGGGTACCCTATGCTGCTGTTTGACACAACAATAGACAGATTGCTAAACATGAAATAGGTACAGCTGTTGTTGGCTATTTTACCAACGGCCTCATAGAATGAAATAATTTTTCCTGAAGCTAACAGTGTGACACAGAAAAATCAGTATGTAGGCGTATAAAAAAGTGAGGCAAGGAGAAATTTAGAAAGAGAAACAGAAAAAGTGTTTAGGTGGACAAAATGTGAAGGCTATCAAGTGACAGCTGGTAACATTAGTGTACATTTACTAATTAAGTAGTCTACTTCCAGAAGGGCGCAATGTCTTTCATAACAATCATTTGCCAAAAGGTATGCTCAGGTAAGGACACCAATTTCATGAAATATACTTATTTGTCTATTTCTTTTAATTAAATGCTTAGATTAAATATGAAAGCCAAATGTGTTGTCATAATCAAGCCTACTATTGCATACTAGATAACTGCAAAAACTTATCATATAATGCTCATTTGCAGAGCTAAATGCATTCCAGTTTTAACGCAGATAATGGAAATAATAGTTCCTAACAAATACTGTCAGTAGACACACAAAATAAATGCTTTAGTAAAACAATACTAGGCATACCCCAGAACCATTATCCCTATTGCACTGAGCGTAACCATATAGGCTTCATTTAAGAATTCAGCAATAACACAATAAAGTTTAGCATTGTCAGTTTTCCTTATTACACGGTACTTGATATAGACAAGGTCCAAGAAAAATGCTGAGTCAGATATATCCTCCTAAAGCTATATTACTGAGCGTTTCCACCTTTCATTTAAGAAGGTGCCTGTTGGGCATATTGGATTGCCAGTTAATGTACAATGCTTCCAGTCTGCAATTCCTATTGCACTGTTTTCCTCTGAACTCCTCAGAGCTAATGCCAAATCATCTAAAGTTAAGTCTTGTTTCCATTGTCTTTAGTAAGTTTGTATATCTCTCATACTCATTCCTCTAAATTATTTTTCCATAAGTGTCTTGCAGATATAACTCAGTTTTCTTTAGACTCTTCATTATGTTTTTTTATCTGTCCAACACTACCATCTAGCTTTTATATTAGCATTTCGGCTCTCTATTGAAATGTTGGCACTTGAAATACCAAGTGAAGATAAGCCAGAAAAAAAAAAAAGACGAAAAACACAGGAGAAGAATGAATCTCAAATATTGCTCTTCTCCTTTAAACTTCTTTTTGTAGGGGGGAGCAGGTCCCCCACACTCCCCAAACTTATATATACCGATTGCAATATCACCAGATTTTGGAGACAAGGGAATATTCCAAGAAATCGCATCTCGGACTTAGTATATGTAAGACCCTTCTTTCGGCCATTCAGTCTCCACATTTTGGGACTCTCTCTAGCTGATCTCAATATAAGTTCATAGGAGGTTACTAGGCTATCAGCCCTAGAGCCCTTACAAGCCTAACCATGTTAATCCTGAGTTACCCTAATCACTCTTGGTTAGATGGACATCTTTCACAGACTGGGTTTATGTTAATAATGCTGAGTTGCCCCAATTGTCCTTGTTAGATGATCATAATTCACTGGGCAAGTCTATGACCAACATCTAGTACCCCTGTCCATGAGGGACATGGGTGCTACCCCTGGGGTGAATTTGTGGTCACCCATTCATTTGTCTAGGTTGCCCATGAATAGGGTCAGTGAGGAGCTCTGCTTCACCTGAAATGAAAGTTTATTCCCGAGAAGCGGCAATCTCTGGGAGATATAACTGTCTCTCCAGCATATCCTGTTAATGTCACAGGCTAGGTTAAAATTCCTAAAGTGACTGACTCTTGTACCATTTGACTTGCATATGTGCAGCATTTCCATCAAGGCAGGGTTGGAGACTGCCCTGTAGGCCAGGCACAAGTCACCTCTCAGCAGCCTATAAAATATAGAGTACAGTGGCAGGGCTTTCAGTCTATCCACATAAGTCATAGTTTGAAGTCCCTGTATTTTCTTGGTGAGAAACCTCTGGTCTCTCTAGCAGCTGCAGATGTCTGATAAGGTAGATGCAAAAGAGAGCATTGCACTCTATTAATGGTCTGATGAGGGTCAAGCACAGTGGAGTTATAACATCCTTAGACCTGGATGCAATGCCCTTACTTATGAGATGCACAATGTAGAAGGCTTTCCTTACCACTATGGAAACTTGGTGGTCGAAGTTCACAGATCTTGCACCACTGGGTTTGAACTTGGGGGGGGGGGGGGGGGTGCTGTCAATACTGTAATTAGCAGGGAATTCCATTTTGCTAAAGGGAATAATAATGCACTTCTTTGCATTTAGTTTTAGATTGTGGCTTTGGCACCAATCATTTGTCTGTGTTAACCGCTCCTGTAATATGTCAACATCATTGGGAGACTCAGTGATTGCACCCAATTTGCAGTCATCAGCAAACCTGGTAAGCCAAAGGCCATCTACTTTAGCATGGACTTCCAAGAAATAGATTCTAAACGGTAAAGGGTCCAACACAGATTCCTGTGGTACGCCACTGTTGACAGGTCTACTGGTAGAGGTGGAGTCAACAATTTTGAAAGTATGTGTTCTGTCGGTGAGCCAATTGGCTACCCATCTAATGACATAAGGGTTAATCCCTAGCTGGGAGAGTTTCTCAATGATACCTGAGTGGGAGATTGTCTCAAAAGCCTAGGCTAGGTCAAGATATGAGGTATGCACTGTCTTACCTTCATCCAGGGCTTTGGTGATGTTCTCAAAGTCTACCGAGTTTAACAAGTATGATCTACCCTTAATGAAGCCAAATTGGGTTGGGTCTAGAGTTTGAAGGTGGCCTATGTCCTTGTTGATAAGGTCCACAATGATTCCTTCCATAGCCTTGCAGATGAGGCTGTTAGACATATGGGTCTATAGTTCCCAGGGTCGGTTGATGGCCCCCCTTTGTGCTAGGGGATCACTGTTGCTGTTCTCCACTCTACTAGAATAAAGTCAGTTCTCAGGCTATGGTTAAAGAGAATTCCAAGTGGGTCTGCGAGGTCCTGTTTTAAATTGCTTAATAAGAGAACTGGAATGTTAACTAGTCTCATTGAGGCTGTGTTTTTGGTCTTACAGAGCATAGATATGACCTGCTCTCCATACTAGGCAGAGGACTGGTGTCAGGTGTGCTTTGGGATATCACTGGTGGGGACATGGGGGTGAAGTTTGCACTAAATCTGTCAGCTAGCAGGTTGTCGATTTCCTCTGGTATAATATGAGTGGTATTATCTACTACCAATTTGGCACATAGCTGGGCATCAACTGTTAGATTATGGATGTCGTTAAAGAATGCCTTATGATTATCCTTAGCTAGCAATGCTATTTTAGCTTCATATTTAGCTTTAGAGGACTTTACAAGATTTCTAATTTGCTTTTTCAAGCTGTGGAGGGGATTCTTCTTCTGCTGACTCAGTTCCATCCTGTTCTTGAACATCAGTTTCTTCCTCTTGTTATGTAACCTGTTTATACTTGAGGTCCACCAGTGTGACTTTTTTTTGGGACAACCTGTTTTTTTTTATCTGGTCAGGTACAGCCAGGTCTATATAATTGCTTTTGTGTTTATACAGGGCATTTGTGTACACATCTGCATAGGAGTCATTGTTGTCTGTGACTACAGGGGGTATAAAACTTTTAATACCATTGATTAGTAGGCTGTAGTTTGCTTTGGAAAAGTTTTTTAACTTTTTTGCTCCTGTGGAGGTATCAGACTGATTTATGGTCCAACTTTTCAAGGGATGGCATCACACAGGGGGGAGTGCAGTAACCCCCCCCCCCATGTTGGTGAGTACTATGTCTAGGACATTTGAGCCCCTTGTGGGGGTACAGACCATCTGTTCCAAAGCATTTGAATTAACAAATTCTAGGAACCTCTGGGTGAGCATATTTGTGCTCATGTATGTCACCTAGTCGATGGAAGGATAGCTGAAATCTCCATGACTAAGGTGTTGGGCTGTATGGTGAGTGACCCCAGTTAAGTCCAGGCAGGTGGTGTGCTTTTCTTGGTTCATGGTGGCAGACTGATAGCTAGTCATGATGTGGAAGGGTATTTTGCCAATAGCTAATTGGACATGGATTAGTTCAAGAGAGTCATACTGTCTGACGAGTCTCGAGGTGTACTTGGCTTTAGTGAAGATGGATACACCCTCCTCCTTTGGTCCTTTCATACTCATTTTGAGGTCAGAACATGTGGAAGACATTGTAACCTTGCGCGGCCTCTGTAGTCTTGAACCATGTCTCAGTGACTGCACAGATGTCAGTATCTTCCAATGTGAGGAGTGCTTCCAGGGAGTGCAGCTTCATGTTTAGACTTCTAGCATTAAGCAGCAGAACCCCGAGTTTGTCTTGAGTGGAATTTCCTACGTTGGAAATGTTGTTGTTTTGACATTGCCTAAAAAAGGCACTATGGGGAGGCAAATGCCTTTGTCAGTACCCAAAAGCCTAGAGGAGACAGGTGCAGACCATCTCTGGCAAAACAGTGTGGCCTGTCAACCATGTCTTCCAAGGCTGACAGATACTGGATCCCCATGATATATTCTGGCATCATCCTGGGTGAAGTTAGAATGCTGCTTAGAGCTAGGATCATACCTGCCCTGGATGCACAGTCTTAGAGTTCAGTCATGTCTCTTCATAAAATCCAGAGAGATATGTCTCAAGTCGCTCACCCCAAAATGGACCATGACAGAGTCATAATGCTACTTGTTGAGTGACTTGAGTGCATGCAAGATTTGACAAATCCTGGCACCCGACAGGCAGCTAACTGTGATCTTCTCCTTGACCAGCTTGATGAGAGGGATATCTGTGTGTCTCACTATGCAGTCACCTGTGACCAAGACATTTAGTTTTGAGGTATTTTGCCTTAGGGGCTTATTTGCTGAGACACTGGTGTATTTGTTATTACATGTAGCGGTTTCTGTTTGTATAGCAGTATGTACAAGTGGTTTACACTTGGGAGGGTCTCTGATCTTTTGTTAGGCTTCTAGTGAGTACCTCCACATATGTGGCTTTATGTGTTGTGACCTTATTTTGTATGAAAGATGTAGTGTGCATGCTGACAACCTGTTTGATGCCTGGTTTGTTACCCTAGCCCAAAGGTTCCTTGAGTTCATAAACTCAAATGCTATGGAACAACTAGTCACCATTCCCACAAGAGGAGAAAATATACTAGACCTGATCATCACAAACATGAGGACAAAATGCTCCACACCGGAAGTATATCCCTCATTGGTGAGATCAGACCATAAATTAATCTCACTGGAGATCCACATCCCACCCCCACCCCCAGCAAAAAAGACCACAGTGAAGAACTTCTCAAAAGCAAACTTCACACTTCTTAAGACTGGAGTGGTATCCTTCAAGGCCCCCGAGCCAGTGGAAACCACAACCCACGCTGCTGAAACCCTTACAAATGCCTTCTACGAGAACATCCAGGAATGTATGGATCAAGCAATCCCTAATAAAATCAAGACCCTTTCCACCAAAGGCAGGCGCCCGGTCTGGTGGACTCCAGCCATAAACAAACTCTACAACAAGAGGAGAAAGCTACTACATGACAGAGCAAAATCCCTAAATGGGAAGGCATCTCTGATCAATACTAGCAAAAAACTACGATCACTCATAAAATCATCCAAGGCCAACTTTGAGAGAAAAATCGCAAATGACACAAAAGACAATCATAAAGCCTTCTTTAGCTATGTTAGAAACCTGGGTGGAAACTCCCAGATATGCTCAGAATTAGTCCAAAATGATAAAAAAATCACTGAACCCACAGACATTGCCAACATACTGGCAGACAGGTTCAGTGCAAATTTCTCCCTCCCCCCCAAAAGGAGAAATATCTATCCCACCAGAGTCTAGCCTCCCAAACATCTCAGATGCCCAGGTGAGAGCTGCTCTCTCTAAAGCAAAAAACACAGCATCAATGGGACCAGACAGTGTCCCCGGCTGTGTGCTACACGAACTCAATGAGGAACTAAACCCACACATAAAGCTGCTGTTTAATCTTAGCCTTACTACAGGATACGTACCCAAAGAATGGCGTACGGCAACTGTGGTCCCACTCCACAAAGGCGGTGCTTCTACGGACCCTGGAAATTAACACCCCATAAGCTTGATGAGCCTTGTCTGCAAAGCTATGGAGAGGATCATAATGGAACTCATAAATAAAGACATTGGGGACCTACAGACACTGGATCCTACCCAATCTGGCTTTGTCAAGGGCAGATCCTGCCTCTTGAACTTGGTCGACTTTTTCGAAACAGTCACTAAGGCCATTGATGAGGGTAAGGCAGTTCACACAGCCTACCATGACCTAGCAAAAGCGTTCGACACAATACCCCACTCGGGTATCATAGAAAAGCTCACCAGCTTAGATGTAAACCCATATGTCACAAGATGGGTTGCAAACTGGCTCAAGGACAGAACACACACAGACTCTAAGCCGGTCACGAGCGGTGTCCCACAGGGCTCAGTCCTGGGCCCCCTCTTGTTCGGCATTTATTTTTCTGAAGTGCAGGCAAACATAGGGGGATTGTGGCTGACAAAATTTGCAGATGACTGCAAACTGGGCACCATAATTGACACTCCATCAGACACAGACATCCTCCAGAAAGGTCTCATAGAAATGGATAACTGATGCCAGAGCCATGGCCTTAAGCTAAATGCCAAAAAATGTATAGTCATACCCTTTGGGAAAAATAAGGTAACCCCTAATTACCACATAGGTGGTAATCCATTAAACACGGAAGAAGTTATCAGGGACCTGGGGACCCAAGTTGACAGTAACCTCTCTTTTGACACTCACATTGCCAAAGTGGTTAGGAAGGCCTTCTACATTGCCCACCTGATCATGAAGGGATTCACATCCAGATCAGGAGAGGTCATTGTACCCCTGTACTCTTCACTTATCAGACCAATGATTGAGTACAATGCCCCATTCGGAATGTACCTTACCCGACACCTGCAGCAGTTGGAAAGACCCCAAAAGTTCCTCACCAAAAGGATAAAGGGGCTCAAACATATGTCATACGATGCCCGACTGAAGAAACTCCAGCTCTATTCAGTCGCATACCGTCTGCTCAGAGGTGATCTGTGCCTGACATACAAGGCCATGTCCAACCCAGAATTAATGGACATGCTCCACCTCAAAAAATCCAAATCCACCAGAGCCACAAGAGCAAGAGACTTAAACCTCAACACGGATATAAATAGGACATGCTGGAGGGACAGATTCATCACCCAGAGACTCCCTACACTATGGAACAGAATCCCAGTCCATGTGAGGCAGAGCCCCTCACTGACTCTGTTCAAGAGAAATCTTGACGAGTGGATGGGAGATCGTAGGTTTACCCCGGGAATCATCTCTGTATCACTGCTGGACAGAGGCACAGCAAACTAATGGGTATAGTATTCTCATCCTAAGGGGTGGTGAAAGCCACACACACTCTGGCTAGGCTTATAAATGCCCTAGGGCAGATAGCCTAGTATGAACCTATGAACCTATGAACCTATGTGAGAGAATTAATTCCAGTTTCATAGTGTATTTACATCTCTCACATAGAGTATTTGTTTGTTTTAAAAGTAAGTGGTTGTCAGTATACATGAGGCAATTACTGCATTGCCTCATGATGCCCATGTCAATCAGGCTGGCCAGAAAAATGATGGAAAACTGCCCGTCCATTATAGCAGGTTTTTACCGCATACTATTAGAGAAGGGAGTGGGCTAATTTGTCCAGTTTTTTCACTAGGACTAACAAAGGGGCTTGTTCTATTGAAGGCTATGGATGATAAGTCTGGCAACACTGCTCACTGAGCAACTGGGTTGCCTGTAGTACAGCAGGGAAGCTTGGGAGTGTTCCACTGACAGATGTCCAGGGAAAAATTGTGCTTCAAGACATTTGCTTCTATACATGACACCACTAACCCCCATTGCATGGTGCACAGCAGCACACAAATGCAAGTCTTAAATACAGGCAAAATTAACACTTTTAAGCTAATCTACCAATAGGAAAGCACACAGTGAACATTCCTCCAGCCATCCCCAGCTCAGACAAGGCTGAATCCACACTGTTCTGCCACAAGGGTGTAGGGGAACCTTTCTTAATCTAAGATGGCCGGTTTAGTGCTCAAGTGTATTACTAACAGGCTACATTCAGCAGGTCTGAATCTATTCTATGGTATATAGGTATCAGTACAGTGCAAATAAAGTGCAGAGAATGAAACAGTCACAAACAGTAAAACAGTAAATAAAAACAGAAATAAGGCAACAATTTGATAAAATACAGTTCAAAAAGTGCAGAAGTTCAAAATATACTTTTTTAATAACTTTTTCGATTAATTAAAAATCATTGCTTTTTATCTATAATTTCAGTATTTTCTTATTGCTCTGAAAAAAAAATCATAATTTCTCACATACTCATAATTACTGCCCTAATTCTTTATACAAACTATAATGTAGTGACTGGTTATGAAGGGGTTAATCCTATTGTGTCTTTCGGCTTTTTCCCGGTTAGTGGTCACCACAGTGAAACTCTGGTCCGCTAATGATTGGTAGAAGATTTTTATGTGCAGAGTTACCAGCTCTGACGCACAACCTTCAACGAAGGTATGCCCCTTCACGCATGTCTCCACACAGAAGATGCTTTAGCTGAGAATTGAACGGAGAACGTCTTGCTGTGAGTCGACAACTCTATCGCAGCACCACCACCGCAGTATAAAGGGGTTAATCCTATAACCTTGCCATAAGAATATGATGCTTTCTTACCCATACTCACAAAAACGAAAAAGAGAAAGTGGCAGTAGAGACAGAGAGAGAGAAAATAAGGGAAAGGCGTCACTGTGAAAAGTTAATAATGCATTTTTTGTGGGAGCTAAGCAGAACCTCAGTTTTGTAAAGGTTCCGAATGAAGATGAGAAGTAATACTGTTGAGTAGAGATCAGAAGAAACAATATGAAGAGGAGAAGCTGCAGTCTGGTCAAAATGAGTGAAGCTGAGAAAAGGGGGACTGATCTCCTTGGACAGTTACATAAGCTACAAGAAGAATCTGGCTATCCAGAAAGAGAAAAGAGCTGTTTGGTGCCACAGAAAGTTTATCTGAGTGCCAAAGCACAGAATAAAGGATCTGGATCCCCTTTCCCAATGGACTAATGTCTGAAAAAAGTTACTGCTTGTGGTTTTCCATTTAACAAGCAAAGGCTATGTTATTAACCAGCATAGAATGGTGTACTGGCTTTTCTGCTGTTCTTAGGCAAAGGATGTATGGCAGATGTTGCCTATTTCTGTTTGCATTGGACATGGTCTACTGTTTAAGTTGTTCATTAAAGACAAAGGCAATGATTACTTATAGTATGGCAGACATAACTAATTTTCATAGGTTGTTTTCAGGAATGTGAAAATGAGTTATGCATGTATACGATAAGAAACCATCACCATCTACATATCCTAATAGTCGGGTATTGGCAAAGCAAACTATGCAATTCAGAATACTTGAAAGAAAACAAAAGCTGGATAAATGCCTGGTAAACACCTCAAGCGGGAAAAAAAAATGAAAAGACCAATGGTTAGACCACAGCTGAAGATAAAAATGGAATAATCCACGTCAGGAAATAAATCACTTGCAGCTTCACAGTAGTGCCCTTTATAAAACCAAAAGTTGTAACTGAGATGTAGTAGTCAAGGTAGGAAACGGTTCACTTGCAGTTTCACACCACTTTATTAAACAAGAGTAAGCGCTTTCGCGATCTAAGTCAGCTGGTCGCTTCTTCAGACTCCAACCGTTTCCTACCTTGACTACTACATCTCAGTTACAACTTTTGGTTTTATAAAGGGCAATTCAGAATACTGCTGGTAAGTCCATGAAGCTTTTTGACTAATAGAAAGGTGCTGCATTATTTTGGAACTGCATACCAGTGGGTTGTACTTGACAAGTACATGCAAATTTTATCTGTTTTATAAACCTGAGAAATTGAAATAAGAAATCTAAAATGTCATCCTTAATAAAGATGTTTAAAACCTTAATAAAGATGTTTAAAAAATACACAGCAAGCAATAAAAGTGGCATCAGTGATGCAACAGATAGCACACTCATCTTTGGTGCTGGAAGACCAGAAGGCTGTGATTCTGTTCCCACCCCATATTATTCGCTTGCTGATACTGTAGTGCAGCATTAGTTGTAGGTGCAGAACATCTGAGTGTGTTGTCCTTCAGACAAGGCATTAAATTGAGGTCCCATCTGTTTAAGTTGGTGGTAGCTCAGGTGAATGTAAAAGATCCTACAGTACCTATTGAAAAGAAAAAGGGTCCTTTATTGATATACAAACAGAATTTTTATTTACATCATATTTACAAATGTGCAAATATATAAAAATATAAACATATTTGCACATTCATAATTTTCCTACCAGTCATTTTAAATTTTCATTCCGACCCCCAATCCTTTTTCCATAACCGCTATCTGATTTTACTTAATACTGTTGCTAACATTCATTTACAATTAAACATTATTTGATTTCTTCTTTCATGCCATATAACTCATATGACATAAAATAACTTTTTATTTATTATTTTAACATATTATTTTCTTCTGTTCTTGTAATACCCATATTTAATCGTATCCATGCTGATTTTATCCACTTTTATTTATTTATTGACATTTGTTAACCGGGTTAGTCCAGCTGGGTTTTTGGCCCATTTTCACTGGAGACCCAAGGGGAAAAGCTCCAAGTGCAGACAGTTTACAAAAATAAAATACAACATTTACAGTAACAAATGATAAGAAATGGAGTTATTCAATCAGATAACAATACAAATCAAAAGTATGCACACAATATTGTAGTAGAGTAGTTTCAAATATTTACTTATTTACAAACATGAGTACGATCCATAAGAAAAGAGGTATCATCCAGTACTGGGTTTGTTATTGTTGGGAGGGGAAACTTATTGAGCTGAGGTGCATCAAGAGTGGAGAGGGGGAGGTCAAGTTGGGGCTTTGCAAGAACAGATTTTTGAGCTGAGTAGGTGGAGTTTGACTTTTTCCTTAAAGTGTGCAGGGTGAATAGTGGAACATATGTCTTTAGGAAGTTTGTTCCAAGTCTGGGCTATGGAGTATTTAGATAAGAGTTTGCCTACTGCTTTTTTTGGTTGGTAGGTATGTAATAGTTGCTGATTTGAGGTATGGAGATTACCAGATGGTGTGTAGATAGAAATGAAGGAAGAGAGAGATGGACAAGATGAAGGTTTGTAGAGAATAGAGTGTAACATTTGAAGTTGAGTTAGCAACAGTAAGTGGGGGATTTCCAGCCAGTTTAGGGATGTAAGGGCTAGGAAGTGGTGTGTGTTATATGGAGAGTTTGTGATAAATCTAGCAATCTTATCGCAAGTCTGTTGAAGTTTGTTTAAGGTTGTGGACTGAATGTTGGTGAACACTGGGGCAGCATAGAAAAGAGATGGGAGAAGGAGAGTTGGAGCAAGGGATAGTTTAGTATTTGGAGTTAGGAATTTTTTGTTACTATATAGTAGACCTAATTTTTGGTTTGTCTTTTTTATACATTGGAGAAGGTACAGACTGAATTTGAGTTCATCATGAATGATAAGTCCTAGAAGTTTAGTGTGAGCATCAGATTTAATAACTGTGTTATTAGAAGAAGAGATAGAGAAGGAGGATTTGTGGTGGGAAAGTGAGCGGGGGAGAGATAGTAAGAGTTTGGTCTTTTTAGGGTTGAGAATGAGTAGGTTATCAGTTAGCCACTGTTCGGTAGATAAAAAGGCTTGTTGAGAAAGAGTATGAGGCTCAGAGATGTTATCAGAAATGGAGATGAGGGTTGAATAATTGGCATACTGTATGAGGGAGGATAGTTTACAAGATGTGTGGAGGTCGTTGGTGAAGATATTGAACAGGAGGGGTCCCAGGATTGAGTCCTGGGGAACCACTGTTGGGACAGGTAGGAATGGAGAAGAGGAAGAGAGCCATTTAACAGACGGCTGCCTACTAGATAAGTAGCTTGAGAACCAGGTAAGGGTGGATGATGATAGGTTGAGACTAGCAAGTTTAGATAGTAGTAGGGAATGGGAGACTGTATCGAATGCCTTAGAGAGATCTAAGAAGAGGCAAGAGATGAGTTTGTTGTTATCTAGGGCCTCAGCGATGGTATGGGTAAAGGATAGGAGGGCTGTAATTGTGCTGTGTTTGGGATGGAACTCATGCTGTGTGGGTGTGAGAAGGTTGTTTTGGAGTAGTTATTTAAGAAGTTGTGAATGAATGCTTTTTCTGAGGATTTTAGAAAGGGGGGATAAGATAGCTATATGACGGTAGCTGGATGGGTCAGTGCAGTTGCCACCTTTGTGTAGGGGAATAGTAAAAAAGTATTTCTACAGGGTAGGTATGGTGGATTCCTGAATGGACCTGTTTATTAGAACAGACACTGGGAAAGATATAGAGTCAGCAGCTAATTTGAGGAAGACTGGAGGTAAATTATCAGTGGATGGGCAGCAGGGTTTGAGCTTTAGCAGAAGAGATCGGATGTAAGAAGTAGGAACAGGTTGAAGGGAAAAAGGGTTGCAGTTAGGTGGGTTGGGAGGGAGATGTTGTGGAGTAGCATTTCGATTTAATGGTATGAGAGCCTGGATAGTATTGATGAAGTATGTATTAAATAGTGTAGTTGTTTCAAGGTTTGATGTATTTGGGTACAGAAAGGGGTTTGAAGGGCGACCAGGAGAAAGAATTTTATTTATGGTTGACCAGAACTTCTGAGGGTTGAATTTGCTACTTAGCTGATCAGAGTTAAAGAAAGACTTTGTCAGAATTAGTTTCTTAGTTAGATTTCTAAGATGTTGATAGTTGTGAAGCAAGGGTAATTGCTTAGATTTGATACAGGCTTTCCACGCTTTATCTCTCTGGAGCATGAGGTATCTAGATTCTTTGGAAAGCCAGGGAGCATAGTTAGATTTTATTCCAACCTTTCTAGAGGGAGCAAGGGAGTTAAGGGTATTCAAGAAGATGCTATTGAAACTATTTACAGCATCATCTAAAGGGATTTGCTTCAGGAAAGACCAGTCAGTGGAAGATAAAATAGAGCTGAATTTGGTTACTTTCAAGTTAGAAAGTTTACGGCAGTTTCTATACAAGCTGAGTTTGGGAGGTTGGGTGGTGAATCTAAGGATGGAGGTGGGTAAGTGGTCACTAAGGTGGCCTGCTAGAGTAATGGGGTTTTGATAGAGGTTTGGGGAGTTAGTGAGTATCCAGTCAATTATAGAGCTAGATTTTGTGTTCTTTTGGCTTCAGGTGGGTGAAGTTATTAGTTGATGAAAACCATGTAGTTTATATTGAATTGGGGGGAGTCTGTTTTGAGTTTGTACTAATCAAGGCTGACATCACCTAAGATGATGGTTTCATATGGTATGTTTAGGATGAATCCGGAAAGAATTTTCTCAAGGGTGGGCAAGTTATTTCCTGGAGGAATATAGATAGCAGCAATGGCTATTTTTTGTGAGGGTTAAGATGGCAGTTAACCATAAGAAGTTTGGTGGGATGAAAGTCAGGGATGGGTGTGGAGAAAGGTGAAGGGTTCAGATTATTTGAGTGAAGGATGGCAACACCTCCCCCTTTTTTAGGTAATCTGTCAGAGCGATAGATGTTATAGCCTGGTGAGAGGATTTCGTTATTACACACACACACACACACACACACATATATATACATATATTGGCTATTTCTTGGCATTTTAACCTTTCAGAGTTCTGCATTGTCTTAATTTTGCCTGACTGAATTATTGTTTGCTTGACTGAATTATTTTATACATTTTCTGGCATTGTTTTATATTAGACCTAATACAGTCTAATACATATATTGGCACACACATACTTACATACAAATCTGAGGGTAATGCTACTCAATGCTAGAAGTCTAAACCTCAAAATGCATTTACTCGAGGCACTCCTTAAAATGGAGAACATCAGCATCTGTGCAGTGACAGAGACCTAGCTCAAGACTCCAGAGAGCACCCCTGTATTACCAAGCTATAATTCATACCACACCTTTCGGCCACCTAACCTGGACCAAAACACTAAAGGTGGAGGTGTGTCCATATTCATTAAGGAAATCCACACCTCCAGGCTAGTTGCTCAGCATAATGCATCCGAGATTATCTAAGTGCAACTAACTCTGGGCAAGACTGCAATCCAAATTGTAACTTGCTACAGATCCTCCACCATGCCCCAGGATTCCCACTCCTCATTTTGTGATACACAGGAAAATATTAGGGTACAACCCAACACCATAATAATAGGCGATTTCAACTACCCCACCATTAACTTGGAAAACAGCTCATGTACCCACTCTTTTGCTCAACGTTTTCTGGAATTCATAAATTCCAACGTCTTGGATCAACTTATCCACACCCCCACCAGGGGCAGCAATATCCTAGACCTGGTCATTACAAACATGGGCAACAGATGTTCCACACCAGAGGTCAATTTCTTGTTGGTCAGATCCGACCACAAGCTAATCAGCTTAGAGATCCACAATCCCCCACCCCCCATTAGGGAAACCACGGTAAAAAAATTCTTCAAAGCCAACTTTACACAGAAGTGGCAATCTTCATGACACACATGCAGCCGGACAATAGGTACAACTGCTGAATCCTACAAAAATGCACTTTATAAGCACTTACATGAGTGCATGGATCGTGCTATCCCTAACAGAACCAAGATGCTATCCTCCAAAAAAAGGAAGCCAGTCTGGTGGTCCCCTGCCATAAACAAACTCTACAACAGAAGAAAGAAAGAAACTGTTGCAAAAAGAGTAAAATCTCATGACTCCCTGGTCAGCCTCAGTAAGAAGCTGAGATCCCTCATAAAATCCTCCAAAGGTAGCTATGAAAGCAAAATCACCACTGATTCTAAAGACAACCACAAAGCATTCTATAGCTATGTCAAGAATCTCAATGGCAACACTCAGATCTGCTCTGAGTTACAGCACAATGGCAATAAATATACAGATCCAACTGATATTGCCAGAATCTTGGCAAATAGGTTCAGTGCTAATTTTACACCCCCTCCCCCCCGATCCCCTAAAAGGCCCATTTCTATATCGGAAGAATGCAACGTTCCTGTAATCACAGCTGCACAGGTAAAAACCACACTGTCCAAAGCCAAGAACACAGCATCCATGGGACCTGACAACATCCCAGGCTACATTCTACATGAACTACAGAATGAACTGGCACCCCACCTAAGCACCATTTTCAGTCATAGCTTCACCTCAGACTTTGTGCCCACTGAATGGCGCACAGCAGTGGTTATCCCACTCCACAGAGGGGGAGCCATCATGGACCCCGGGAACTACCACCCCATTAGCCTAATGAGCCTGGTCTGTAAGGTCATAGAATGTATCATCATGGAACTTATAAACAAAGACATTGGTAATCTCCAAACTGTGGGCCCCACCCAGTTCGGGTTTGTAAAAGGCAGATCACGTCTCCTAAACCCGAATGACTTCTTTGAAGTAGTCACCAAAGCCATAGACAAGGGTAAGGTGATTCACACAGCCTATCTAGATCTCACCAAGGCTTTTGACACCATCCCCCACTCTGGAATTATAGATAAACTCACTAAACTAGGTATAAAGCCATATATCACAAGATGGGTTGCCAGCTGGCTCACTGGCAGAACCCACACTGTGAAAGTAGCAGATTCCAAATCTGACTTCAGACCAGTGACAAGTGGAGTACGACAGTGTTCAGTCCTGGGTCCTCTCCTGTTTGGTATCTACTTTTCTGAAATACAGGCTAACACAGAAGGTCTTTGGCTAACAAAGTTCACAGATGACTGAAAACTAGGAGCCATAATTGAAACTCCTAATGATGTGGACATCATACAAAAGGGCCTTACTGATACAGATGTCTGGTGTCAAAGCCATGGCCTCAAGCTCAATGCCAAAAAGTGCATTGTCATCCCCTTTGGTAAAAACTCTGTACCCATGAGCTACCACATAGGTGGCAGTCTACTTAACACCAAAAGTGTGATAAGAGACCTTGGGACACAGGTGGACAGTAGTCTCTCCTTTGATAATGGCATCGCCACAGTAGTCAGGAAATCCTTCTACATGGCACACATCATAAAAGGTTTCTCATACAGGAAAAAAGAGGTCATTGTTCCTCTCTACTCATCACTCATTAGACCCATTATAGAGTACAATGCCTTTTTTAGTATGTACTTCACAACTGGAAAGGTCACAGAAATACATGACAAAGAGTATTCCCGGCCTCAAGCAGATGCCCTATGCAGACCGTCTCAAAAAACTCCAGCTTTACTCGTTGCATATTGCCTACTCAGAGGCGTTCTCTGCCT
>NC_056731.1:1393551263-1393556263 GCF_019279795.1 Protopterus annectens
AAAACTATACACAACATACACCACACACACACACACACACATACACACACCTTCCCCCAAAACACAAACACACAAACCTAACCTACAGACAAGCAGGGGGGCAAGCCACCCTGCACCCCCATGTGGGCGGCTGTGCCCTCACACCCCCCTACTTAAATATTATAACTCCAAGGTCACACTACCCAGACAAACACATGAATACACCACCACATGCCTACATCCCCCTCGCACACACACATCACACTCACAACACACACTTACACACTAAACCTCTAACCAACACAGTTAAACAGAATTACTTACCTGCCCTTCCACCATACCGCAACACCAGAAGCGCGAATTTCAAACTCCCGATAGTCGGGATTTTGAAATTCGCACTTCTGGTCTTTCGGTAGTTTGGGGTTTCGGCTATATGGTCTCGAAAGTTTGAAATTTGGCATTTCAAACTTTCGAGATTATGTAGTGTTCCCCTTGAGAGGCCCTGGAAAAAAAAAAAGAGACTGAAAGGTCTGAAGAGGCAGCAGAAGAACTCTCATCTCTTTGACATTCATGTGCTCCCTCTGCTGATGAGGTGACTACACCGTCTGTACTTTTAAGGAGCCAAAAGTCTCCCCGATCCCATGACTGAAACATTTGTGAACAATTTATGAGGCAAGAGGGGGATGAAAAGGGATCCGTGGATTCAAAAACAACTGCTGAATCCACCAGAGAAATTCTTGTCTGAGACAAGAAAGAAGAGGGACTATAAATTCTAGAAGATGAGCATCTTAAAGCCACACTGACTTCAGAAACCACTGAAACTTTCTCATATGAAGTTTGGCTAGAGAGACCATTGGAATGGTGGATGTCATGAAACCCAGAACTCTCAAAAACTCCCTGGCAGTAATGGAAGCCAGAGGAAGAAGAGTATGAAAGAAAGAAATGAGAGTTAAGGCCTTTGGAGGGGTCAGGGATGCAAGCACTGGCACCATTTGAATCCTGCAACCCAAAAAAACAAGATCCTGAGAAGGTATCAGATAAGACTTTTTGAAATTTATAGTGAAGAACGGATATGGCAAAATGAAGATTTTGCAAAAGGGTGTCTGTAAACAAAGCCTAAATCAACAGGTCATCCAAGTAAGGAAAAACTTGGATAGCTTGAAATCTGCAAAAGGCAATCACAGTAGCAATGCATTTGGTGAACACAGGTGAGGCATTAGAAAGGCCAATGGGCAAAGCAGAGAACTGAAAATGCTAGGAATAACAGAAAAATGCAAACACTTATGGAAAAGAGAATGGATCAGAATATGGAGATAAGCATCCTTGATATCCTGAGACACTAATCAGGCCTGAGGGAGCAAGAGAGGAAACAATCTGAAGGGACAACATCTGAAAGGAAGGTACCTTTAGAAAACTTTTTAGATGAGAAAGCTCTAGAATAGGTCTCCAAGTGCCCTCTTTTCTGGGCACTAGAAACAGTCTAGAGTAGAACTCTTTCCCCCTTTCAAACCCAGGCACCTCTTGAATAGTACCTTGAGACAAGAGATCTTGAATAGGGACGTCGGGAGGCATACGCACTGCACTGATTTCAGTACAACTTTTTTAGAAGGGGGGTAGCTTTTTTGAAAAAAAAAAAATGTACA
Source organism: Protopterus annectens (assembly GCF_019279795.1). Taxonomy (NCBI): domain Eukaryota; kingdom Metazoa; phylum Chordata; order Ceratodontiformes; family Protopteridae; genus Protopterus; species Protopterus annectens. The sequence continues at coordinate 1,393,552,886 of NC_056731.1, forward strand.
TATTTAAAGGGTGTTGTCTCCTTTAAGGAGCATAGGAAGTGAGCTCACATCATGTCCGGCTGGCTGGCTGTGAGCAGGAAACAAACTTGGAAGGCAAGCAATGGATGCGAGCAAGAAACAAACTTGGAAGGCAAGCAATGGATTCACGAGCGGGAAACAAAGGTAGGATTATCGGAAGGTGGCTGCATGGATTGATGGATTGACAAGCGGGAAACAAAGGTGTGTGTGTGTGTGTGTGTGTGTGTGTGTGTGTGTGAGAGAGAAAATGCCACCCACATAATGCACCTGCTGGCTATAGGTGTTCAGGCTCAAACCCTGTACCTTTGCTTCAGGGTAAGAACAGCCTAAAGTCCCTAACCACCACCAATTCTGAACTTTGTTCAGATTTTGATGTTTGTCCAGGTTTTTTGTGCTAAGGTGTGAATGGTTGTGAGCTATGGTGAGAACTGAAGTATTTCACCCATTATTGATGTTGATGTTTGTCCAGGTTTTTTGTGCTAAGGTGTGAAGGGAGACGTTCTGGGTTCAAGACATGCATGGTGATAACACAGCATTTTATTCTAGCAACTTTTCAAAATTATACAAGCAATGTTTAAAATGTGTCCCTGTTTTTTGGGCTTTTGTCCCCCCCCCCCCATAAATGTTGGCTTTTTCCAGATTTCTTGTGCTGCAAAGTGCAGAGAAACAGCTGAGTGTCAACATTTTACAAGGAGCTGAGAGCTGCAGGGGAACTTAAGTTTAGTGCTGTTTATGCAAAGTCTGCTTCAACTGTCAATAGCACAACATGTAGTGTACTTGCTTTTGATGCAGAAGGCTGTGGGTTCTTCTCCCACAGTAGGTAGATGCATTGCTGATACTGTACTGTGTTGTAAAGGGGGGTGGATGCTGTAGTCGGTTTTGGCGAAGATATCTAGTAGTAACTATGAACCTGTTATCAGTTTGCCATCCATTCCCTATTGCAATATTACTAGCGTATCATTGTTTTTAATGCAACATAGGCAATTTATTCCTCAAGGGCAACAGGCACATTATTTGTAGATGAAACCATAAAATATAAAGTTGTTTGCTAGCAGCAGCCTCTTCATTAGTTACAGATTTCTCTAATGTGGAATTATGTAGATGGGTTTTACAAGTTCAGAGATTGTGCATATTTACTGATACTGGTGGACTGTAAAAGTTTGAGTAGACTTTTATGATGGAAGGTGTATCAAAGAGCACATGTATGTTTCATGTGCAAGGGGCCTATGATTTGAAAACAGCCCAAAGTTAATCTTTATCTGCCACTGGCAAAATGTATTTTCTTTGAATGTGGGTTTTAATGCTGTTTCAATGAATGTGAGTTTCAAGGGCAGAGAAGTTTTAATGCTAAGTCTAGTTTCATTGTGAGACTGCATTGCTTTGTTTAGCAGATATTTATTGGTGTTTGTGCTGTAAAATGCAAAATAAAAATTTTTATGGCAAATCATTTATGAATGAAGTCACTAAATAATGACCGTTAAGTTTCAGACATCATAATCTTCAGAAAAATGCATGCTAAAGCAAGACCTGATATTCTAGCAACTGTCTTAAGTTTATACAAGGTCAATTTTTAGTACTGTTTGTATGTTCCCCCAATATATTTGGTCTTGTCCAGATTTCCTGCATTAAGAGGTTGAGAGGTATGTGCAAATAAATCGCTTTATAGAATTAGGAATATCCAAACCTCTCAACTGTCCCCAATTTTGGCTCAAAATGTTGCTCTCCCACTAATAATCTCTCTGCAAAATAGCAATTTTGGAAGAAAACGTGGAGGGTTTACTTTACTTTTATAAATAACTGTAATGATCAGAGTTATACATTACTTTTATTTCAGAAATGCATGTAGATTTTCTAATTTTGTCAGCTGCTCTAAGTTAACTGTGCTCATATTAAAATGGTGTCCCTTCATTGACAGGTTCCCAGCTGTATTGTCTGGCAATTTTATATTTTTGCATCACATTTTTGGTCCGCTTTTCATAAAATTGCGGTTTTCTGGCAAATTAGTGGCAAATTGTTAAAGACTGAAGTTAGAAAATAATGGCAGACATTTGAGTTTCAGATTTCATACCTTTCAGAAAATTTGTACTAATGCAAGACCAACTACTATTCTATTATCTTTCTAAGTTTATAAGAGCAATATTTAAAAAAATGTCCTTATTTTTGGGCCTTTGCCTCAGTTTTATTTATGAGTTTGTTGCTCTAAGAGGTTGAGAGGTGTGTGTGTGTGTGTGTGTGTGTGTGTGTGTGTGTGTGTGTGTGTGTGTGTGTGTGTGTGTGTGGTAGGTAGGTAGCATACCTCTCAACTGTCCAAATTTTGCAGAATGTCCAGATTTTTGCCCCATATTTTTTGTCTGTTCCTCATAAATGTTGTGATTTTCTAGAAAATCATTTGAAGGCTGAAGTTGCTAAATAATGACAGACATTTGAGTTTCAGACTTCATGTCCTTTAGAAAAATTCATACTAGCACAAATCCTGTTATTCTAGCAACTTTATCATACTAGCATAGCTCTCAACCTTCCATCTCCAAAATGAGGAACACTAGCCCTCATAATGTGGAACAAATGGGCAAAATGTGGAACATATACTAATGGCTTACTAACAACTTCAACTAGGAAGGCCATAGGATGGTTAAAATATGCTGGTTTTGCTTATAAAGAAGATCGTTTAATGAATTAATATGATTAATTTCTATTTACCATGGATTTCACTTAAAAAATTCCTAACACTGAATGTGTGACAGAGTCTTTCAATGTGGAACATTGAGGAACTTTGAGGAACATGAACTTTTTAAGACCCCAAATGAGGTACGTTCTTCGTAATGAGATACACTTGAGAGGTATGCATACTAGCACAAATCCAGTTATTCTAGCAACTTTCTAAGTTCACGAGAGCATTATTTAATATATGTCCCTGTTTATTTTAGGCTTTGTCCATATTTCTTGCACTAAGAGGTAGGTAGGGGTGTGTGTGTGAATGAAACATCCTAGTTAGGGGTAGCAGGTGGTTAGTAATTTACTCAAGCTCAAAACCTGTACCTTAGTTACAGAAAACAAAAGCATAAATTCTCTACCCCAACTACCATGCTGCATTTTTCAAAGAACTGACATTTCAGGTTAATTTTCAATTCAAGGAACCGAGTTTGAGTGAATTTATATTATATTACTGAAGAGGAATTACAGCGAATGCCTCTTCATCGACACTAAAAGAGCGAACCGTGAATTACGAGAATGGCCGTAGGTTGGCTGGGGAGGGGGGTAGCAGTTTGAGAGCTGTGAGTACAAATTTAAAAATCCTAGCTACACCCCTGATCTTGAAGAACATCTGGTAAAAAGGGAAGTTGTTCCTGAGGAGGCTGAGGA